>NW_027645964.1:0-53309 GCF_951394435.1 Stenella coeruleoalba | reverse complement strand
CCCTTCCCCGAAGCCTGACCCTCACCCGTCCCCTAATCCTAACCCGTACGCTAACACTAACCCGCGCCCTCACACGCACGCTCCCCCTAAAGCGTTGCCGTACCCTCACCTGGACCCTAAACCGTCCCCGTCCCCTAACCCTAACCCTAGCCCGAACCCTAACCCTAACCCTTCCCCGAAGCCTGACCCTCACCCGTCCCCTAATCTTAACCCGTACGCTAACACTAACCGACGCCCTCACACGCACGCTCCCCCTAAAGCGTTGCCGTACCCTCACCTGGACCCTAAACCGTCCCCGTCCCCTAACCCTAACCCTAGCCCGAACCCTAACCCTAACCCTTCCCCGAAGCCTGACCCTCACCCGTCCCCTAATCCTAACCCGTACGCTAACACTAACCCGCGCCCTCACACGCACGCTCCCCCTAAAGCGTTGCCGTACCCTCACCAGGACCCTAAACCGTCCCCGTCCCCTAACCCTAACCCTAGCCCGAACCCTAATCCTAACCCTTCCCCGAAGCCTGACCCTCACCCCTCCCCTAATCCTAACCCGTACGCTAACACTAACCCGCGCCCTCACACGCACGCTCCCCCTAAAGCGTTGCCGTACCCTCACCTGGACCCTAAACCGTCCCCGTCCCCTAACCCTAACCCTAGCCCGAACCCTAACCCTAACCCTTCCCCTAAGCCTGACCCTCACCCGTCCCCTAATCCTAACCCGTACGCTAACACTAACCCGCGCCCTCACACGCACGCTCCCCCTAAAGCGTTGCCGTACCCTCACCTGGACCCTAAACCGTCCCCGTCCCCTAACCCTAACCCTAGCCCGAACCCTAACCCTAACCCTTCCCCGAAGCCTGACCCTCACCCGTCCCCTAATCCTAACCCGTACGCTAACACTAACCCGCGCCCTCACACGCACGCTCCCCCTAAAGCGTTGCCGTACCCTCACCTGGACCCTAAACTGTCCCCGTCCCCTAACCCTAAACCTAGCCCGAACCCTAACCCTAACCCTTCCCCGAAGCCTGACCCTCACCCGTCCCCTAATCCTAACCCGTACGCTAACACTAACCCGCGCCCTCACACGCACGCTCCCCCTAAAGCGTTGCCGTACCCTCACCTGGACCCTAAACCGTCCCCGTCCCCTAACCCTAACCCTAGCCCGAACCCTAACCCTAACCCTTCCCCGAAGCCTGACCCTCACCTGTCCCCTAATCCTAACCCGTACGCTAACACTAACCCGCGCCCTCACACGCACGCTCCCCCTAAAGCGTGCCCGTACCCTCACCTGGACCCTAAACCGTCCCCGTCCCCTAACCCTAACCCTAGCCCGAACCCTAACCCTAACCCTTCCCCGAAGCCTGACCCTCACCCGTCCCCTAATCCTAACCTGTACGCTAACACTAACCCGCGCCCTCACACGCACGCTCCCCCTAAAGCGTTGCCGTACCCTCACCTGGACCCTAAACCGTCCCCGTCCCCTAACCCTAACCCTAGCCCGAACCCTAACCCTAACCCTTCCCCGAAGCCTGACCCTCACCCGTCCCCTAATCCTAACCCGTACGCTAACACTAACCCGCGCCCTCACACGCACGCTCCCCCTAAAGCGTTGCCGTACCCTCACCTGGACCCTTAACCGTCCCCGTCCCCTAACCCTAACCCTAGCCCGAACCCTAACCCTAACCCTTCCCCGAAGCCTGACCCTCACCCGTCCCCTAATCCTAACCCGTACGCTAACACTAACCCGCGCCCTCACCTCACACGCACGCTCCCCCTAAAGCATTGCCGTACCCTCACCTGGACCCTAAACCGTCCCCGTCCCCTAACCCTAACCCTAGCCCGAACCCTAACCCTAACCCTTCCCCGAAGCCTGACCCTCACCCGTCCCCTAATCCTAACCCGTACGCTAACACTAACCCGCGCCCTCCCACGCACGCTCCCCCTAAAGCGTTGCCGTACCCCCACCTGGACCCTAAACCGTCCCCGTCCCCTAACCCTAACCCTAGCCCGAACCCTAACCCTAACCCTTCCCGAAGCCTGACCCTCACCCGTCCCCTAATCTTAACCCGTACGCTAACACTAACCCACGCCCTCACACGCACGCTCCCCCTAAAGCGTTGCCGTACCCTCACCTGGACCCTAAACCGTCCCCGTCCCCTAACCCTAACCCTAGCCCGAACCCTAACCCTAACCCTTCCCCGAAGCCTGACCCTCACCCGTCCCCTAATCCTAACCCGTACGCTAACACTAACCCGCGCCCTCACACGCACGCTCCCCCTAAAGCGTTGCCGTACCCTCACCAGGACCCTAAACCGTCCCCGTCCCCTAACCCTAACCCTAGCCCGAACCCTAATCCTAACCCTTCCCCGAAGCCTGACCCTCACCCCTCCCCTAATCCTAACGCGTACGCTAACACTAACCCGCGCCCTCACACGCACGCTCCCCCCTAAAGTGTTGCCGTACCCTCACCTGGACCCTAAACCGTCCCCGTCCCCTAACCCTAACCCTAGCCCGAACCCTAACCCTAACCCTTCCCCCGAAGCCTGACCCTCACCCGTCCCCTAATCCTAACCCGTACGCTAACACTAACCCGCGCCCTCACACGCACGCTCCACCTAAAGCGTTGCCGTACCCTCACCTGGACCCTAAACCGTCCCCGTCCCCTAACCCTAACCCTAGCCCGAACCCTAACCCTAACCCTTCCCGAAGCCTGACCCTCACCCGTCCCCTAATCTTAACCCGTACGCTAACACTAACCCACGCCCTCACACGCACGCTCCCCCTAAAGCGTTGCCGTACCCTCACCTGGACCCTAAACCGTCCCCGTCCCCTAACCCTAACCCTAGCCCGAACCCTAACCCTAACCCTTCCCCGAAGCCTGACCCTCACCCGTCCCCTAATCCTAACCCGTACGCTAACACTAACCCGCGCCTCACACGCACGCTCCCCCTAAAGCGTTGCCGTACCCTCACCTGGACCCTAAACCGTCCCCGTCCCCTAACCCTAACCCTAGCCCGAACCCTAATCCTAACACTTCCCCGAAGCCTGACCCTCACCCGTCCCCTAATCCTAACCCGTACGCTAACACTAACCCGCGCCCTCACACGCACACTCCCCCTAAAGCGTTGCCGTACCCTCACCTGGACCGTAAACCGTCCCCGTCCCCTAACCCTAACCCTAGCCCGAACCCTAACCCTAACCCTTCCCCGAAGCCTGACCCTCACCCGTCCCCTAATCCTAACCCGTACGCTAACACTAACCCGCGCCCTCACACGCACGCTCCCCCTAAAGCGTTGCCGTACCCTCACCTGGACCCTAAACCGTCCCCGTCCCCTAACCCTAACCCTAGCCCGAACCCTAACCCTAACACTTCCCCGAAGCCTGACCCTCACCCGTCCCCTAATCCTAACCCGTACGCTAACACTAACCCACGCCCTCACACGCATGCTCCCCCTAAAGCGTTGCCGTACCCTCACCTGGACCCTAAACCGTCCCCGTCCCCTAACCCTAACCCTAGCCCGAACCCTAACCCTAACCCTTCCCCGAAGCCTGACCCTCACCCGTCCCCTAATCCTAACCCGTACGCTAACACTAACCCGCGCCCTCACACGCACGCTCCCCCTAAAGCGTTGCCGTACCCTCACCTGGACCCTAAACCGTCCCCGTCCCCTAACCCTAACCCTAGCCCGAACCCTAACCCTAACCCTTCCCCGAAGCCTGACCCTCACCCGTCCCCTAATCTTAACCCGTACGCTAACACTAACCCACGCCCTCACACGCACGCTCCCCCTAAAGCGTTGCCGTACCCTCACCTGGACCCTAAACCGTCCCCGTCCCCTAACCCTAACCCTAGCCCGAACCCTAACCCTAACCCTTCCCCGAAGCCTGACCCTCACCCGTCCCCTAATCCTAACCCGTACGCTAACACTAACCCGCGCCCTCACACGCACGCTCCCCCTAAAGCGTTGCCGTACCCTCACCAGGACCCTAAACCGTCCCCGTCCCCTAACCCTAACCCTAGCCCGAACCCTTCCTAACCCTTCCCCGAAGACTGACCCTCACCCGTCCCCTAATCCTAACCCGTACGCTAACACTAACCCGCGCCCTCACACGCACGCTCCCCCTAAAGCGTTGCCGTACCCTCACCTGGACCCTAAACCGTCCCCGTCCCCTAACCCTAACCCTAGCCCGAACCCTAACCCTAACCCTTCCCCGAAGCCTGACCCTCACCCGTCGACTAATCCTAACCCGTACGCTAACACTAACCCGCGCCCTCACACGCACGCTCCCCCTAAAGCGTTGCCGTACCCTCACCTGGACCCTAAACCGTCCCCGTCCCCTAACCCTAACCCTAGCCCGAACCCTAACCCTAACCCTTCCCCGAAGCCTGACCCTCACCCGTCCCCTAATCCTAACCCGTACGCTAACACTAACCCGCGCCCTCACACGC
Source organism: Stenella coeruleoalba (assembly GCF_951394435.1). Classification (NCBI taxonomy): domain Eukaryota; kingdom Metazoa; phylum Chordata; class Mammalia; order Artiodactyla; family Delphinidae; genus Stenella; species Stenella coeruleoalba. Next base: position 48,862 of record NW_027645964.1, on the reverse strand, counting down.
ACGCTCCCCCTAAAGCGTTGCCGTACCCTCACCTGGACCCTAAACCGTCCCCGTCCCCTAACCCTAACCCTAGCCCGAACCTTAACCCCAACCCTTCCCCGAAGCCTGACCCTCACCCGTCCCCTAATCTTAACCCGTACGCTAACACTAACCCACGCCCTCACACGCACGCTCCCCCTAAATCGTTGCCGTACCCTCACCTGGACCCTAAACTGTCCCCGTCCCCTAACCCTAACCCTAGCCCGAACCCTAACCCTAACCCTTCCCCGAAGCCTGACCCTCACCCGTCCCCTAATCCTAACCCGTACGCTAACACTAACCCGCGCCCTCACACGCACGCTCCCCCTAAAGCGTTGCCGTACCCTCACCTGGACCCTAAACCGTCCCCGTCCCCTAACCCTAACCCTAGCCCGAACCCTAATCCTAACCCTTCCCCGAAGCCTGACCCTCACCCGTCCCCTAATCCTAACCCGTACGCTAACACTAACCCGCGCCCTCACACGCACACTCCCCCTAAAGCGTTGCCGGACCCTCACCTGGACCCTAAACCGTCCCCGTCCCCTAACCCTAACCCTAGCCCGAACCCTAACCCTAACCCTTCCCCGAAGCCTGACCCTCACCCGTCCCCTAATCCTAACCCGTACGCTAACACTAACCCGCGCCCTCACACGCACGCTCCCCCTAAAGCGTTGCCGTACCCTCACCTGGACCCTAAACCGTCCCCGTCCCCTAACCCTAACCCTAGCCCGAACCCTAACCCTAACCCTTCCCCGAAGCCTGACCCTCACCCGTCCCCTAATCCTAACCCGTACGCTAACACTAACCCGCGCCCTCACACGCACGCTCCCCCTAAAGCGTTGCCGTACCCTCACCTGGACCCTAAACTGTCCCCGTCCCCTAACCCTAAACCTAGCCCGAACCCTAACCCTAACCCTTCCCCGAAGCCTGACCCTCACCCGTCCCCTAATCCTAACCCGTACGCTAACACTAACCCGCGCCCTCACACGCACGCTCCCCCTAAAGCGTTGCCGTACCCTCACCTGGACCCTAAACCGTCCCCGTCCCCTAACCCTAACCCTAGCCCGAACCCTAACCCTAACCCTTCCCCGAAGCCTGACCCTCACCTGTCCCCTAATCCTAACCCGTACGCTAACACTAACCCGCGCCCTCTCACGCACGCTCCCCCTAAAGCGTGCCCGTACCCTCACCTGGACCCTAAACCGTCCCCGTCCCCTAACCCTAACCCTAGCCCGAACCCTAACCCTAACCCTTCCCCGAAGCCTGACCCTCACCCGTCCCCTAATCCTAACCTGTACGCTAACACTAACCCGCGCCCTCACACGCACGCTCCCCCTAAAGCGTTGCCGTACCCTCACCTGGACCCTAAACCGTCCCCGTCCCCTAACCCTAACCCTAGCCCGAACCCTAACCCTAACCCTTCCCCGAAGCCTGACCCTCACCCGTCCCCTAATCCTAACCCGTACGCTAACACTAACCCGCGCCCTCACACGCACGCTCCCCCTAAAGCGTTGCCGTACCCTCACCTGGACCCTTAACCGTCCCCGTCCCCTAACCCTAACCCTAGCCCGAACCCTAACCCTAACCCTTCCCCGAAGCCTGACCCTCACCCGTCCCCTAATCCTAACCCGTACGCTAACACTAACCCGCGCCCTCACCTCACACGCACGCTCCCCCTAAAGCATTGCCGTACCCTCACCTGGACCCTAAACCGTCCCCGTCCCCTAACCCTAACCCTAGCCCGAACCCTAACCCTAACCCTTCCCCGAAGCCTGACCCTCACCCGTCCCCTAATCCTAACCCGTACGCTAACACTAACCCGCGCCCTCCCACGCACGCTCCCCCTAAAGCGTTGCCGTACCCCCACCTGGACCCTAAACCGTCCCCGTCCCCTAACCCTAACCCTAGCCCGAACCCTAACCCTAACCCTTCCCCGAAGCCTGACCCTCACCCGTCCCCTAATCTTAACCCGTACGCTAACACTAACCCACGCCCTCACACGCACGCTCCCCCTAAAGCGTTGCCGTACCCTCACCTGGACCCTAAACCGTCCCCGTCCCCTAACCCTAACCCTAGCCCGAACCCTAACCCTAACCCTTCCCCGAAGCCTGACCCTCACCCGTCCCCTAATCCTAACCCGTACGCTAACACTAACCCGCGCCCTCACACGCACGCTCCCCCTAAAGCGTTGCCGTACCCTCACCAGGACCCTAAACCGTCCCCGTCCCCTAACCCTAACCCTAGCCCGAACCCTAATCCTAACCCTTCCCCGAAGCCTGACCCTCACCCCTCCCCTAATCCTAACGCGTACGCTAACACTAACCCGCGCCCTCACACGCACGCTCCCCCTAAAGCGTTGCCGTACCCTCACCTGGACCCTAAACCGTCCCCGTCCCCTAACCCTAACCCTAGCCCGAACCCTAACCCTAACCCTTCCCCGAAGCCTGACCCTCACCCGTCCCCTAATCCTAACACGTACGCTAACACTAACCCGCGCCCTCACACGCACGCTCCACCTAAAGCGTTGCCGTACCCTCACCTGGACCCTAAACCGTCCCCGTCCCCTAACCCTAACCCTAGCCCGAACCCTAACCCTAACCCTTCCCCGAAGCCTGACCCTCACCCGTCCCCTAATCTTAACCCGTACGCTAACACTAACCCACGCCCTCACACGCACGCTCCCCCTAAAGCGTTGCCGTACCCTCACCTGGACCCTAAACCGTCCCCGTCCCCTAACCCTAACCCTAGCCCGAACCCTAACCCTAACCCTTCCCCGAAGCCTGACCCTCACCCGTCCCCTAATCCTAACCCGTACGCTAACACTAACCCGCGCCCTCACACGCACGCTCCCCCTAAAGCGTTGCCGTACCCTCACCTGGACCCTAAACCGTCCCCGTCCCCTAACCCTAACCCTAGCCCGAACCCTAATCCTAACACTTCCCCGAAGCCTGACCCTCACCCGTCCCCTAATCCTAACCCGTACGCTAACACTAACCCGCGCCCTCACACGCACACTCCCCCTAAAGCGTTGCCGTACCCTCACCTGGACCGTAAACCGTCCCCGTCCCCTAACCCTAACCCTAGCCCGAACCCTAACCCTAACCCTTCCCCGAAGCCTGACCCTCACCCGTCCCCTAATCCTAACCCGTACGCTAACACTAACCCGCGCCCTCACACGCACGCTCCCCCTAAAGCGTTGCCGTACCCTCACCTGGACCCTAAACCGTCTCCGTCCCCTAACCCTAACCCTAGCCCGAACCCTAACCCTAACCCTTCCCCGAAGCCTGACCCTCACCCGTCCCCTAATCCTAACCCGTACGCTAACACTAACCCGCGCCCTCACACGCACGCTCCCCCTAAAGCGTTGCCGTACCCTCACCTGGACCCTAAACCGTCCCCGTCCCCTAACCCTAACCCTAGCCCGAACCCTAACCCTAACCCTTCCCCGAAGCCTGACCCTCACCCGTCCCCTAATCCTAACCCGTACGCTAACACTAACCCGCGCCCTCACACGCACGCTCCCCCTAAAGCGTTGCCGTACCCTCACCTGGACCCTAAACCGTCCCCGTCCCCTAACCCTAACCCTAGCCCGAACCCTAACCCTAACCCTTCCCCGAAGCCTGACCCTCACCCGTCCCCTAATCCTAACCCGTACGCTAACACTAACCCGCGCCCTCACACGCACGCTCCCCCTAAAGCGTTGCCGTACCCTCACCTGGACCCTAAACCGTCCCCGTCCCCTAACCCTAACCCTAGCCCGAACCCTAACCCTAACCCTTCCCCGAAGCCTGACCCTCACCTGTCCCCTAATCCTAACCCGTACGCTAACACTAACCCGCGCCCTCACACGCACGCTCCCCCTAAAGCGTGCCCGTACCCTCACCTGGACCCTAAACCGTCCTCGTCCCCTAACCCTAACCCTAGCCCGAACCCTAACCCTATCCCTTCCCCGAAGCCTGACCCTCACCCGTCCCCTAATCCTAACCCGTACGCTAACACTAACCCGCGCCCTCACACGCACGCTCCCCCTAAAGCGTTGACGTACCCTCACCTGGACCCTAAACCGTCCGCGTCCCCTAACCCTAAACCTACCCCGAACCCTAACCCTAAACCTTCCCCGAAGCCTGACCCTCACCCGTCCCCTAATCCTAACCCGTATGCTAACACTAACCTGTGCCCTCACACGCCCGCTCCCTCTAAAGCGTTGCCGTACCCTCACCTGGACCCTAAACCGTCCCCGTCCCCTAACCCTAACCCTAGCCCGAACCCTAACCCTAACCCTTCCCCGAAGCCTGACCCTCACCCGTCCCCTAATCCTAACCCGTACGCTAACACTAACCGTCGCCCTCACACGCACGCTCCCCCTAAAGCATTGCCGTACCCTCACCTGGACCCTAAACCGTCCCCGTCCCCTAACCCTAACCCTAGCCCGAACCCTAACCCTAACCCTTCCCCGAAGCCTGACCCTCACCCATCCCCTAATCCTAACCCGTACGCTAACACTAACCCGCGCCCTCACACGCACGCTCCCCCTAAAGCGTTGCCGTACCCTCACCTGGACCCTAAACCGTCCCCGTCCCCTAACCCTAACCCTAGCCCGAACCCTAACCCTAACCCTTCCCCGAAGCCTGACCCTCACCCGTCCCCTAATCCTAACCCGTACGCTAACACTAACCCGCGCCCTCACACGCACGCTCCCCCTAAAGCGTTGCCGTACCCTCACCTGGACCCTAAACCGTCCCCGTCCCCTAACCCTAACCCTAGCCCGAACCCTAACCCTAACCCTTCCCCGAAGCCTGACCCTCACCTGTCCCCTAATCCTAACCCGTACGCTAACACTAACCCGCGCCCTCACACGCACGCTCCCCCTAAAGCGTGCCCGTACCCTCACCTGGACCCTAAACCGTCCTCGTCCCCTAACCCTAACCCTAGCCCGAACCCTAACCCTATCCCTTCCCCGAAGCCTGACCCTCACCCGTCCCCTAATCCTAAACCGTACGCTAACACTAACCCGCGCCCTCACACGCACGCTCCCCCTAAAGCGTTGACGTACCCTCACCTGGACCCTAAACCGTCCGCGTCCCCTAACCCTAACCCTACCCCGAACCCTAACCCTAACCCTTCCCCGAAGCCTGACCCTCACCCGTCCCCTAATCCTAACCCGTATGCTAACACTAACCCGCGCCCTCACACGCCCGCTCCCTCTAAAGCGTTGCCGTACCCTCACCTGGACCCTAAACCGTCCCCGTCCCCTAACCCTAACCCTAGCCCGAACCCTAACCCTAACCCTTCCCCGAAGCCTGACCCTCACCCGTCCCCTAATCCTAACCCGTACGCTAACACTAACCGTCGCCCTCACACGCACGCTCCCCCTAAAGCATTGCCGTACCCTCACCTGGACCCTAAACCGTCCCCGTCCCCTAACCCTAACCCTAGCCCGAACCCTAACCCTAACCCTTCCCCGAAGCCTGACCCTCACCCATCCCCTAATCCTAACCCGTACGCTAACACTAACCCGCGCCCTCACACGCACGCTCCCCCTAAAGCGTTGCCGTACCCTCACCTGGACCCTAAACCGTCCCCGTCCCCTAACCCTAACCCTAGCCCGAACCCTAACCCTAACCCTTCCCCGAAGCCTGACCCTCACCCGTCCCCTAATCCTAACCCGTACGCTAACACTAACCCGCGCCCTCACACGCACGCTCCCCCTAAAGCGTTGCCGTACCCTCACCTGGACCCTAAACCGTCCCCGTCCCCTAACCCTAACCCTAGCCCGAACCCTAACCCTAACCCTACCCCGAAGCCTGACCCTCACCCGTCCCCTAATCCTAACCCGTACGCTAACACTAACCCGCGCCCTCACACGCACGCTCCCCCTAAAGCGTTGCCGTACCCTCACCTGGACCCTAAACCGCCCCGTCCCCTAACCCTAACCCTAGCCCGAACCCTAATCCTAACCCTTCCCCGAAGCCTGTCCCTCACCCGTCGACTAATCCTAACCCGTACGCTAACACTAACCCGCGCCCTCACACGCACGCTCCCCCTAAAGCACTGCCGTACCCTCACCTGGACCCTAAACCGTGCCCGTCCCCTAACCCTAACCCTAGCCCGAACCCTAACCCTAACCCTTCCCCGAAGCCTGACCCTCACCTGTCCCCTAATCCTAACCCGTACGCTAACACTAACCCGCGCCCTCACACGCACGCTCCCCCTAAAGCGTGCCCGTACCCTCACCTGGACCCTAAACCGTCCTCGTCCCCTAACCCTAACCCTAGCCCGAACCCTAACCCTATCCCTTCCCCGAAGCCTGACCCTCACCCGTCCCCTAATCCTAACCCGTACGCTAACACTAACCCGCGCCCTCACACGCACCCTCCCCCTAAAGCGTTGACGTACCCTCACCAGGACCCTAAAGCGTCCCCGTCCCCTAACCCTAACCCTAGCCCGAACCCTAACTCTAACCCTTCCCCGAAGCCTGACCCTCACCCGTCCCCTAATCCTAACCCGTACGCTAACACTAACCCGCGCCCTCACACGCACGCTCCCCCTAAAGCGTTGCCGTACCCTCACCTGGACCCTAAACCGTCCCCGTCCCCTAACCCTAACCCTAGCCCGAACCCTAACCCTAACCCTTCCCCGAAGCCTGACCCTCACCTGTCCCGTAATCCTAACCCGTACGCTAACACTAACCCGCGCCCTCACACGCATGCTCCCCCTAAAGCGTGCCCGTACCCTCACCTGGACCCTAAACCGTCCTCGTCCCCTAACCCTAACCCTAGCCCGAACCCTAACCCTATCCCTTCCCCGAAGCCTGACCCTCACCCGTCCCCTAATCCTAACCCGTACGCTAACACTAACCCGCGCCCTCACACGCACGCTCCCCCTAAAGCGTTGCCGTACCCTCACCTGGACCCTAAACCGTCCGCGTCCCCTAACCCTAACCCTACCCCGAACCCTAACCCTAACCCTTCCCCGAAGCCTGACCCTCACCCGTCCCCTAATCCTAACCCGTATGCTAACACTAACCCGCGCCCTCACACGCCCGCTCCCTCTAAAGCGTTGCCGTACCCTCACCTGGACCCTAAACCGTCCCCGTCCCCTAACCCTAACCCTAGCCCGAACCCTAACCCTAACCCTTCCCCGAAGCCTGACCCTCACCCGTCCCCTAATCCTAACCCGTACGCTAACACTAACCGTCGCCCTCACACGCACGCTCCCCCTAAAGCATTGCCGTACCCTCACCTGGACCCTAAACCGTCCCCGTCCCCTAACCCTAACCCTAGCCCGAACCCTAACCCTAACCCTTCCCCGAAGCCTGACCCTCACCCATCCCCTAATCCTAACCCGTACGCTAACACTAAACCGCGCCCTCACACGCACGCTCCTCCTAAAGCGTTGCCGTACCCTCACCTGGACCCTAAACCGTCCCCGTCCCCTAACCCTAACCCTAGCCCGAACCCTAACCCTAACCCTTCCCCGAAGCCTGACCCTCACCCGTCCCCTAATCCTAACCCGTACGCTAACAGTAACCCGCGCCCTCACACGCACGCTCCCCCTAAAGCATTGCTGTACCCTCACCTGGACCCTAAACCGTCCCCGTCCCCTAACCCTAACCCTAGCCCGAACCCTAACCCTAACACTTCCCCGAAGCCTGACCCTCACCCATCCCCTAATCCTAACCCGTACGCTAACACTAACCCGCGCCCTCACACGCACGCTCCCCCTAAAGCGTTGCCGTACCCTCACCTGGACCCTAAACCGTCCCCGTCCCCTAACCCTAACCCTAGCCCGAACCCTAACCCTAACCCTTCCCCGAAGCCTGACCCTCACCCGTCCCCTAATCCTAACCCGTACGCTAACACTAACCCGCGCCCTCACACGCACGCTCCCCCTAAATCGTTGCCGTACCCTCACCTGGACCCTAAACCGTCCCCGTCCCCTAACCCTAACCCTAGCCCGAACCCTAACCCTAACCCTACCCCGAAGCCTGACCCTCACCCGTCCCCTAATCCTAACCCGTACGCTAACACTAACCCGCGCCCTCACACGCACGCTCCCACTAAAGCGTTGCCGTACCCTCACCTGGACCCTAAACCGTCCCCGTCCCCTAACCCTAACCCTAGCCCGAACCCTAATCCTAACCCTTCCCCGAAGCCTGTCCCTCACCCGTCGACTAATCCTAACCCGTACGCTAACACTAACCCGCGCCCTCACACGCACGCTCCCCCTAAAGCGTTGCCGTACCCTCACCTGGACCCTAAACCGTCCCCGTCCCCTAACCCTAACCCTAGCCCGAACCCTAACCCTAACCCTTCCCCGAAGCCTGACCCTCACCCGTCCCCTAATCCTAACCCATACGCTAACACTAACCCGCGCCCTCACACGCACGCTCCCCCTAAAGCATTGCCGTACCCTCACCTGGACCCTAAACCGTCCCCTTCCCCTAACCCTAAACCTTGCCCGAACCCTAACCCTAACCCTTCCCCGAAGCCTGACCCTCACCCGTCCCCTAATCCTAACCCGTACGCTAACACTAACCCACGCCCTCACACGCACGCTCCCCCTAAAGCGTTGCCGTACCCTCACCTGGACCCTAAACCGTCCCCGTCCCCTAACCCTAACCCTAGCCCGAACCCTAACCCTAACCCTTCCCCGAAGCCTGACCCTCACCCGTCCCCTAATCCTAACCCGTACGCTAACACTAACCCGCGCCCTCACACGCACGCTCCCCCTAAAGCGTTGCCGTACCCTCACCTGGACCCTAAACCGTCCCCGTCCCCTAACCCTAACCCTAGCCCGAACCCTAAACCTAACCCTTCCCCGACGCCTGACCTCACACGTCCCCTAATCCTAACCCGAACGCTAACACTAACCCGCGCCCTCACACGCACGCTCCCCCTAAAGCGTTGCCGTACCCTCACCTGGACCCTAAACCGTCCCCATCCCCTAACCCTAACCCTAGCCCGAACCCTAACCCTAACCCTTCCCCGAAGCCTGACCCTCACCCGTCCCCTAATCCTAACCCGTACGCTAACACTAACCCGCGCCCTCACACGCACGCTCCCCCTAAAGCGTTGCCGTACCCTCACCTGGACCCTAAACCGTCCCCGTCCCCTAACCCTAACCCTAGCCCGAACCCTAACCCTAACCCTTCCCCGAAGCCTGACCCTCACCCGTCCCCTAATCCTAACCCGTACGCTAACACTAACCCGCGCCCTCACACGCACGCTCCCCCTAAAGCGTTGCCGTACCCTCACCTGGACCCTAAACCGTCCCCGTCCCCTAACCCTAACCCTAGCCCGAACCCTAACCCTAACCCTTCTCCGAAGCCTGACCCTCACCCGTCCCCTAATCCTAACCCGTACGCTAACACTAACCCGCGCCCTCACACGCCCGCTCCCTCTAAAGCGTTGCCGTACCCTCACCTGGACCCTAAACCGTCCCCGTCCCCTAACCCTAACCCTAGCCCGAACCCTAACCCTAACCCTTCCCCGAAGCCTGACCCTCACCCGTCCCCTAATCCTAACCCGTACGCTAACACTAACCCGCGCCCTCACACGCACGCTCCCCCTAAAGCATTGCCGTACCCTCACCTGGACCCTAAACCGTCCCCGTCCCCTAACCCTAACCCTAGCCCGAACCCTAACCCTAACCCTTCCCCGAAGCCTGACCCTCACCTGTCCCCTAATCCTAACCCGTACGCTAACACTAACCCGCGCCCTCACACGCACGCTCCCCCTAAAGCGTGCCCGTACCCTCACCTGGACCCTAAACCGTCCTCGTCCCCTAACCCTAACCCTAGCCCGAACCCTAACCCTATCCCTTCCCCGAAGCCTGACCCTCACCCGTCCCCTAATCCTAACCCGTACGCTAACACTAACCCGCGCCCTCACACGCACCCTCCCCCTAAAGCGTTGACGTACCCTCACCTGGACCCTAAAGCGTCCCCGTCCCCTAACCCTAACCCTAGCCCGAACCCTAACTCTAACCCTTCCCCGAAGCCTGACCCTCACCCGTCCCCTAATCCTAACCCGTACGCTAACACTAACCCGCGCCCTCACACGCACGCTCCCCCTAAAGCGTTGCCGTACCCTCACCTGGACCCTAAACCGTCCCCGTCCCCTAACCCTAACCCTAGCCCGAACCCTAACCCTAACCCTTCCCCGAAGCCTGACCCTCACCTGTCCCCTAATCCTAACCCGTACGCTAACACTAACCCGCGCCCTCACACGCATGCTCCCCCTAAAGCGTGCCCGTACCCTCACCTGGACCCTAAACCGTCCTCGTCCCCTAACCCTAACCCTAGCCCGAACCCTAACCCTATCCCTTCCCCGAAGCCTGACCCTCACCCGTCCCCTAATCCTAACCCGTACGCTAACACTAACCCGCGCCCTCACACGCACGCTCCCCCTAAAGCGTTGACGTACCCTCACCTGGACCCTAAACCGTCCGCGTCCCCTAACCCTAACCCTACCCCGAACCCTAACCCTAACCCTTCCCCGAAGCCTGACCCTCACCCGTCCCCTAATCCTAACCCGTATGCTAACACTAACCCGCGCCCTCACACGCCCGCTCCCTCTAAAGCGTTGCCGTACCCTCACCTGGACCCTAAACCGTCCCCGTCCCCTAACCCTAACCCTAGCCCGAACCCTAACCCTAACCCTTCCCCGAAGCCTGACCCTCACCCGTCCCCTAATCCTAAACCGTACGCTAACACTAACCGTCGCCCTCACACGCACGCTCCCCCTAAAGCATTGCCGTACCCTCACCTGGACCCTAAACCGTCCCCGTCCCCTAACCCTAACCCTAGCCCGAACCCTAACCCTAACCCTTCCCCGAAGCCTGACCCTCACCCATCCCCTAATCCTAACCCGTACGCTAACACTAACCCGCGCCCTCACACGCACGCTCCTCCTAAAGCGTTGCCGTACCCTCACCTGGACCCTAAACCGTCCCCGTCCCCTAACCCTAACCCTAGCCCGAACCCTAACCCTAACCCTTCCCCGAAGCCTGACCCTCACCCGTCCCCTAATCCTAACCCGTACGCTAACACTAACCCACGCCCTCACACGCACGCTCCCCCTAAAGCGTTGCCGTACCCTCACCTGGACCCTAAACCGTCCCCGTCCCCTAACTCTATCCCTAGCCCGAACCCTAACCCTAACCCTTCCCCGAAGCCTGACCCTCACCCGTCCCCTAATCCTAACCCGTACGCTAACACTAACCCGCGCCCTCACACGCCCGCTCCCTCTAAAGCGTTGCCGTACCCTCACCTGGTCCCTAAACCGTCCCCGTCCCCTAACCCTAACCCTAGCCCGAACCCTAACCCTAACCCTTCCCCGAAGCCTGACCCTCACCCGTCCCCTAATCCTAACCCGTACGCTAACACTAACCCGCGCCCTCACACGCACGCTCCCCCTAAAGCATTGCCGTACCCTCACCTGGACCCTAAACCGTCCCCGTCCCCTAACCCTAACCCTAGCCCGAACCCTAACCCTAACACTTCCCCGAAGCCTGACCCTCACCCATCCCCTAATCCTAACCCGTACGCTAACACTAACCCGCGCCCTCACACGCACGCTCCCCCTAAAGCGTTGCCGTACCCTCACCTGGACCCTAAACCGTCCCCGTCCCCTAACCCTAACCCTAGCCCGAACCCTAACCCTAACCCTTCCCCGAAGCCTGACCCTCACCCGTCCCCTAATCCTAACCCGTACGCTAACACTAACCCACGCCCTCACACGCACGCTCCCCCTAAATCGTTGCCGTACCCTCACCTGGACCCTAAACCGTCCCCGTCCCCTAACCCTAACCCTAGCCCGAACCCTAACCCTAACCCTACCCCGAAGCCTGACCCTCACCCGTCCCCTAATCCTAACCCGTACGCTAACACTAACCCGCGCCCTCACACGCACGCTCCCCCTAAAGCGTTGCCGTACCCTCACCTGGACCCTAAACCGTCCCCGTCCCCTAACCCTAACCCTAGCCCGAACCCTAATCCTAACCCTTCCCCGAAGCCTGTCCCTCACCCGTCGACTAATCCTAACCCGTACGCTAACACTAACCCGCGCCCTCACACGCACGCTCCCCCTAAAGCGTTGCCGTACCCTCACCTGGACCCTAAACCGTCCCCGTCCCCTAACCCTAACCCTAGCCCGAACCCTAACCCTAACCCTTCCCCGAAGCCTGACCCTCACCCGTCCCCTAATCCTAACCCATACGCTAACACTAACCCGCGCCCTCACACGCACGCTCCCCCTAAAGCGTTGCCGTACCCTCACCTGGACCCTAAACCGTCCCCTTCCCCTAACCCTAAACCTAGCCCGAACCCTAACCCTAACCCTTCCCCGAAGCCTGACCCTCACCCGTCCCCTAATCCTAACCCGTACGCTAACACTAACCCACGCCCTCACACGCACGCTCCCCCTAAAGCGTTGCCGTACCCTCACCTGGACCCTAAACCGTCCCCGTCCCCTAACCCTAACCCTAGCCCGAACCCTAACCCTAACCCTTCCCCGAAGCCTGACCCTCACCCGTCCCCTAATCCTAACCCGTACGCTAACACTAACCCGCACCCTCACACGCACGCTCCCCCTAAATCGTTGCCGTACCCTCACCTGGAACCTAAACCGTCCCCGTCCCCTAACCCTAACCCTAGCCCGAACCCTAAACCTAACCCTTCCCCGACGCCTGACCTCACACGTCCCCTAATCCTAACCCGAACGCTAACACTAACCCGCGCCCTCAGACGCACGCTCCCCCTAAAGCGTTGCCGTACCCTCACCTGGACCCTAAACCGTCCCCGTCCCCTAACCCTAACCCTAGCCCGAACCCTAACCCTAACCCTTCCCCGAAGCCTGACCCTCACCCGTCCCCTAATCCTAACCCGTACGCTAACACTAACCTGCGCCCTCACAGGCACGCTCCCCCTAAAGCGTTGCCGTACCCTCACCTGGACCCTAAACCGTCCCCGTCCCCTAACCCTAACCCTAGCCCGAACCCTAACCCTAACCCTTCCCCGAAGCCTGACCCTCACCCGTCCCCTAATCCTAACCCGTACGCTAACACTAACCCGCGCCCTCACACGCACGCTCCCCCTAAAGCGTTGCCGTACCCTCACCTGGACCCTAAACCGTCCCCGTCCCCTAACCCTAACCCTAGCCCGAACCCTAACCCTAACCCTTCCCCGAAGCCTGACCCTCACCCGTCCCCTAATCCTAACCCGTACGCTAACACTAACCCGCGCCCTCACACGCCCGCTCCCTCTAAAGCGTTGCCGTACCCTCACCTGGACCCTAAACCGTCCCCGTCCCCTAACCCTAACCCTAGCCCGAACCCTAACCCTAACCCTTCCCCGAAGCCTGACCCTCACCCGTCCCCTAATCCTAACCCGTACGCTAACACTAACCCGCGCCCTTACACGCACGCTCCCCCTAAAGCATTTCGTACCCTCACCTGGACCCTAAACCGTCCCCGTCCCCTAACCCTAACCCTAGCCCGAACCCTAACCCTAACCCTTCCCCGAAGCCTGACCCTCACCTGTCCCCTAATCCTAACCCGTACGCTAACACTAACCCGCGCCCTCACACGCACGCTCCCCCTAAAGCGTGCCCGTACCCTCACCTGGACCCTAAACCGTCCTCGTCCCCTAACCCTCACCCTAGCCCGAACCCTAACCCTATCCCTTCCCCGAAGCCTGACCCTCACCCGTCCCCTAATCCTAACCCGTACGCTAACACTAACCCGCGCCCTCACACGCACCCTCCCCCTAAAGCGTTGACGTACCCTCACGTGGACCCTAAAGCGTCCCCGTCCCCTAACCCTAACCCTAGCCCGAACCCTAACTCTAACCCTTCCCCGAAGCCTGACCCTCACCCGTCCCCTAATCCTAACCCGTACGCTAACACTAACCCGCGCCCTCACACGCCCGCTCCCTCTAAAGCGTTGCCGTACCCTCACCTGGACCCTAAACCGTCCCCGTCCCCTAACCCTAAACCTAGCCCGAACCCTAACCCTAACCTTTCCCCGAAGCCTGACCCTCACCCGTCCCCTAATCCTAACCCGTACGCTAACACTAACCCGCGCCCTCACACGCACGCTCCCCCTAAAGCATTGCCGTACCCTCACCTGGACCCTAAACCGTCCCCGTCCCCTAACCCTAACCCTAGCCCGAACCCTAACCCTAACCCTTCCCCGAAGCCTGACCCTCACCCATCCCCTAATCCTAACCCGTACGCTAACACTAACCCGCGCCCTCACACGCACGCTCCCCCTAAAGCGTTGCCGTACCCTCACCTGGACCCTAAACCGTCCCCGTCCCCTAACCCTAACCCTAGCCCGAACCCTAACCCTAACCCTTCCCCGAAGCCTGACCCTCACCCGTCCCCTAATCCTAACCCGTACGCTAACACTAACCCACGCCCTCACACGCACGCTCCCCCTAAAGCGTTGCCGTACCCTCACCTGGACCCTAAACCATCCCCGTCCCCTAACCCTATCCCTAGCCCGAACCCTAACCCTAACCCTTCCCCGAAGCCTGACCCTCACCCGTCCCCTAATCCTAACCCGTACGCTAACACTAACCCGCGCCCTCACACGCACGCTCCCCTTAAAGCGTTGCCGTACCCTCACCTGGACCCTAAACCGTCCCCGTCCCCTAACCCTATCCCTAGCCCGAACCCTAACCCTAACCCTTCCCCGAAGCCTGACCCTCACCCGTCCCCTAATCCTAACCCGTACGCTAACACTAACCCGCGCCCTCACACGCCCGCTCCATCTAAAGCGTTGCCGTACCCTCACCTGGACCCTAAACCGTCCCCGTCCCCTAACCCTAACCCTAGCCCGAACCCTAACCCTAACCCTTCCCCGAAGCCTGACCCTCACCCGTCCCCTAATCCTAACCCGTACGCTAACACTAACCCGCGCCCTCACACGCACGCTCCCCCTAAAGCATTGCCGTACCCTCACCTGGACCCTAAACCGTCCCCGTCCCCTAACCCTAACCCTAGCCCGAACCCTAACCCTAACCCTTCCCCGAAGCCTGACCCTACCCGTCCCCTAATCCTAACCCGTACGCTAACACTAACCCGCGCCCTCACACGCACGCTCCCCCTAAAGCATTGCCGTACCCTCACCTGGACCCTAAACCGTCCCCGTCCCCTAACCCTAACCCTAGCCCAAACCCTAACCCTAACCCTTCCCCGAAGCCTGACCCTCACCTGTCCCCTAATCCTAACCCGTACGCTAACACTAACCCGCGCCCTCACACGCACGCTCCCCCTAAAGCGTACCCGTACCCTCACCTGGACCCTAAACCGTCCTCGTCCCCTAACCCTAACCCTAGCCCGAACCCTAACCCTATCCCTTCCCCGAAGCCTGACCCTCACCCGTCCCCTAATCCTAACCCGTACGCTAACACTAACCCGCGCCCTCACACGCACCCTCCCCCTAAAGCGTTGACGTACCCTCACCTGTACCCTAAAGCGTCCCCGTCCCCTCACCCTAACCCTAGCCCGAACCCTAACCCTAACCCTTCCCCAAAGCCTGACCCTCACCCGTCCCCTAATCCTAACCCGTACGCTAACACTAACCCACGCCCTCACACGCACGCTCCCCCTAAAGCGTTGCCGTACCCTCACCTGGACCCTAAACCATCCCCGTCCCCTAACCCTATCCCTAGCCCGAACCCTAACCCTAACCCTTCCCCGAAGCCTGACGCTCACCCGTCCCCTAATCCTAACCCGTACGCTAACACTAACCCGCGCCCTCACACGCACGCTCCCCCTAAAGCGTTGCCGTACCCTCACCTGGACCCTAAACCGTCCCCGTCCCCTAACCCTATCCCTAGCCCGAACCCTAACCCTAACCCTTCCCCGAAGCCTGACCCTCACCCGTCCCCTAATCCTAACCCGTACGCTAACACTAACCCGCGCCCTCACACGCCCGCTCCATCTAAAGCGTTGCCGTACCCTCACCTGGACCCTAAACCGTCCCCGTCCCCTAACCCTAACCCTAGCCCGAACCCTAACCCTAACCCTTCCCCGAAGCCTGACCCTCACCCGTCCCCTAATCCTAACCCGTACGCTAACACTAACCCGCGCCCTCACACGCACGCTCCCCCTAAAGCATTGCCGTACCCTCACCTGGACCCTAAACCGTCCCCGTCCCCTAACCCTAACCCTAGCCCGAACCCTAACCCTAACCCTTCCCCGAAGCCTGACCCTCACCCGTCCCCTAATCCTAACCCGTACGCTAACACTAACCCGCGCCCTCACACGCACGCTCCCCCTAAAGCGTTGCCGTACCCTCACCTGGACCCTAAACCGTCCCCGTCCCCTAACCCTAACCCTAGCCCGAACCCTAACCCTAACCCTTCCCCGAAGCCTGACCCTCACCCGTCCCCTAATCCTAACCCGTACGCTAACACTAACCCGCGCCCTCACACGCACGCTCCCCCTAAATCGTTGCCGTACCCTCACCTGGACCCTAAACCGTCCCCGTCCCCTAACCCTAACCCTAGCCCGAACCCTAACCCTAACCCTTCCCCGAAGCCTGACCCTCACCCGTCCCCTAATCCTAACCCGTACGCTAACACTAACCCGCGCCCTCACACGCACGCTCCCCCTAAAGCGTTGCCGTACCCTCACCTGGACCCTAAACCTTCCCCGTCCCCTAACCCAACCCTAGCCCGAACCCTAATCCTAACGCTTCCCCGAAGCCTGTCCCTCACCCGTCGACTAATCCTAACCCGTACGCTAACACTAACCCGCGCCCTCACACGCACGCTCCCCCTAAAGCGTTGCCGTACCCTCACCTGGACCCTAAACCGTCCCAGTCCCCTAACCCTAACCCTAGCCCGAACCCTAACCCTAACCTTTCCCCGACGCCTGACACTCACACGTCCCCTAATCCTAACCCGTACGCTAACAATAACCCGCGCCCTCACACGCACGCTCCCCCTAAAGCGTTGCCGTACCCTCACCTGGACCCTAAACCGTCCCCGTCCCCTAACCCTAACCCTAGCCCGAACCCTAACCCTAACCCTTCCCCGAAGCCTGACCCTCACCCGTCCCCTAATCCTAACCCGTACGCTAACACTAACCCGCTCCCTCACACGCATGCTCCCCCTAAAGCGTTGCCGTACCCTCACCTGGACCCTAAACCGTCCCCGTCCCCTAACCCTAACCCTAGCCCGAACCCTAACCCTAACCCTTCCCCGAAGCCTGACCCTCACCCGTCCCCTAATCCTAACCCGTACGCTAACACTAACCCGCGCCCTCACACGCACGCTCCCCCTATAGCGTTGCCGTACCCTCACCTGGACCCTTAACCGTCCCCGTCCCCTAACCCTAACCCTAGCCCGAACCCTAACCCTAACCCTTCCCCGAAGCCTGACCCTCACCCGTCCCCTAATCCTAACCCGTACGCTAACACTAACCCGCGCCCTCACACGCACGCTCCCCCTAAAGCATTGCCGTACCCTCACCTGGACCCTAAACCGTCCCCGTCCCCTAACCCTAACCCTAGCCCGAACCCTAACCCTAACCCTTCCCCGAAGCCTGACCCTCACCCGTCCCCTAATCCTAACCCGTACGCTAACACTAACCCGCGCCCTCCCACGCACGCTCCCCCTAAAGCGTTGCCGTACCCTCACCTGGACCCTAAACCGTCCCCGTCCCCTAACCCTAACCCTAGCCCGAACCCTAACCCTAACCCTTCCCCGAAGCCTGACCCTCACCCGTCCCCTAATCTTAACCCGTACGCTAACACTAACCCACGCCCTCACACGCACGCTCCCTCTAAAGCGTTGCCGTACCCTCACCTGGACCCTAAACCGTCCCCGTCCCCTAACCCTAACCCTAGCCCGAACCCTAACCCTAACCCTTCCCCGAAGCCTGACCCTCACCCGTCCCCTAATCCTAACCCGTACGCTAACACTAACCCGCGCCCTCACACGCATGCTCCCCCTAAAGCGTTGCCGTACCCTCACCAGGACCCTAAACCGTCCCCGTCCCCTAACCCTAACCCTAGCCCGAACCCTAATCCTAACCCTTCCCCGAAGCCTGACCCTCACCCGTCCCCTAATCCTAACCCGTACGCTAACACTAACCCGCGCCCTCACACGCACGCTCCCCCTAAAGCGTTGCCGTACCCTCACCTGGACCCTAAACCGTCCCCGTCCCCTAACCCTAACCCTAGCCCGAACCCTAACCCTAACCCTTCCCCGAAGCCTGACCCTCACCCGTCCCCTAATCCTAACCCGTACGCTAACACTAACCCGCGCCCTCACACGCACGCTCCCCCTAAAGCGTTGCCGTACCCTCACCTGGACCCTAAACCGTCCCCGTCCCCTAACCCTAACCCTAGCCCGAACCCTAACCCTAACCCTTCCCCGAAGCCTGACCCTCACCCGTCCCCTAAACCTAACCCGTACGCTAACACTAACCCGCGCCCTCACACGCACGCTCCCCCTAAAGCGTTGCCGTACCCTCACCTGGACCCTAAACCGTCCCCGTCCCCTAACCCTAACCCTAGCCCGAACCCTAACCCTAACCCTTCCCCGAAGCCTGACCCTCACCCGTCCCCTAATCTTAACCCGCACGCTAACACTAACCCACGCCCTCACACGCACGCTCCCCCTAAAGCATTGCCGTACCCTCACCTGGACCCTAAACCGTCCCCGTCCCCTAACCCTAACCCTAGCCCGAACCCTAACCCTAACCCTTCCCCGAAGCCTGACCCTCACCCGTCCCCTAATCCTAACCCGTACGCTAACACTAACCCGCGCCCTCACACGCACGCTCCCCCTAAAGCGTTGCCGTACCCTCACCTGGACCCTAAACCGTCCCCGTCCCCTAACCCTAACCCTAGCCCGAACCCTAACCCTAACCCTTCCCCGAAGCCTGACCCTCACCCGTCCCCTAATCCTAACCCGTACGCTAACACTAACCCGCGCCCTCACACGCACGCTCCCCCTAAAGCGTTGCCGTACCCTCACCTGGACCCTAAACCGTCCCCGTCCCCTAACCCTAACCCTAGCCCGAACCCTAACCCTAACCCTTCCCCGAAGCCTGACCCTCACCTGTCCCCTAATCCTAACCCGTACGCTAACACTAACCCGCGCCCTCACACGCACGCTCCCCCTAAAGCGTGCCCGTACCCTCACCTGGACCCTAAACCGTCCCCGTCCCCTAACCCTAACCCTAGCCCGAACCCTAACCCTAACCCTTCCCCGAAGCCTGACCCTCACCCGTCCCCTAATCCTAACCCGTACGCTAACACTAACCCGCGCCCTCACACGCACGCTCCCCCTAAAGCGTTGCCGTACCCTCACCTGGACCCTAAACCGTCCCCGTCCCCTAACCCTAACCCTAGCCCGAACCCTAAACCTAACCCTTCCCCGAAGCCTGACCCTCACCCGTCCCCTAATCCTAACCCGTACGCTAACACTAACCCGCGCCCTCACACGCACGCTCCCCCTAAAGCGTTGCCGTACCCTCACCTGGACCCTTAACCGTCCCCGTCCCCTAACCCTAACCCTAGCCCGAACCCTAATCCTAACCCTTCCCCGAAGCCTGACCCTCACCCGTCCCCTAATCCTAACCCGTACGCTAACACTAACCCGCGCCCTCCCACGCACGCTCCCCCTAATGCGTTGCCGTACCCTCACCTGCCCCTAAACCGTCCCCGTCCCCTAACCCTAACCCTAGCCCGAACCCTAATCCTAACCCTTCCCCGAAGCCTGACCCTCACCCGTCCCCTAATCCTAACCCGTACGCTAACACTAACCCGCGCCCTCACACGAACGCTCCCCCTAAAGCGTTGCCGTACCCTCACCTGGACCCTTAACCGTCCCCGTCCCCTAACCCTAACCCTAGCCCGAACCCTAACCCTAACCCTTCCCCTAAGCCTGACCCTCACCCGTCCCCTAATCCTAACCCGTACGCTAACACTAACCCGCGCCCTCACATGCACGCTCCCCCTAAAGCGTTGCCGTACCCTCACCTGGACCCTAAACCGTCCCCGTCCCCTAACCCTAACCCTAGCCCGAACCCTAACCCTAACCCTTCCCCGAAGCCTGACCCTCACCCGTCCCCTAATCCTAACCCGTACGCTAACACTAACCCGCGCCCTCACACGCACGCTCCCCCTAAAGCGTTGCCGTACCCTCACCTGGACCCTAAACCGTCCCCGTCCCCTAACCATAACCCTAGCCCGAACCCTAACCCTAACCCTTCCCCGAAGCCTGACCCTCACCCGTCCCCTAATCTTAACCCGTACGCTAACACTAAACCACGCCCTCACACGCACGCTCCCCCTAAAGCGTTGCCATACCCTCATCTGGACCCTAAACCGTCCCCGTCCCCTAACCCTAACCCTAGCCCGAACCCTAACCCTAACCCTTCCCCGAAGCCTGACCCTCACCCGTCCCCTAATCTTAACCCGTACGCTAACACTAACCCACGCCCTCACACGCACGCTCCCCCTAAAGCGTTGCCGTACCCTCACCTGGACCCTAAACCGTCCCCGTCCCCTAACCCTAACCCTAGCCCGAACCCTAACCCTAACCCTTCCCCGAAGCCTGACCCTCACCCGTCCCCTAATCCTAACCCGTACGCTAACACTAACCCGCGCCCTCACACGCACGCTCCCCCTAAAGCGTTGCCGTACCCTCACCTGGACCCTAAACCGTCCCCGTCCTCTAACCCTAACCCTAGCCCGAACCCTAACCCTAACCCTTACCCGAAGCCTGACCCTCACCCGTCCCCTAATCCTAACCCGTACGCTAACACTAACCCGCGCCCTCACACGCACGCTCCCCCTAAAGCGTTGCCGTACCCTCACCTGGACCCTAAACCGTCCCCGTCCCCTAACCCTAACCCTAGCCCGAACCCTAACCCTAACCCTTCCCCGAAGCCTGACCCTCACCTGTCCCCTAATCCTAACCCGTACGCTAACACTAACCCGCGCCCTCACACGTACGCTCCCCCTAAAGCGTGCCCGTACCCTCAACTGGACCCTAAACCGTCCCCGTCCCCTAACCCTAACCCTAGCCCGAACCCTAACCCTAACCCTTCCCCGAAGCCTGACCCTCACCCGTCCCCTAATCCTAACCCGTACGCTAACACTAACCCGCGCCCTCACACGCACGCTCCCCCTAAAGCGTTGCCGTACCCTCACCTGGACCCTAAACCGTCCCCGTCCCCTAACCCTAACCCTAGCCCGAACCCTAACCCTAACCCTTCCCCGAAGCCTGACCCTCACCCGTCCCCTAATCCTAACCCGTACGCTAACACTAACCCGCGCCCTCACACGCACGCTCCCCCTAAAGCGTTGCCGTACCCTCACCTGGACCCTAAACCGTCCCCGTCCCCTAACCCTAACCCTAGCCCGAACCCTAACCCTAACCCTTCCCCGAAGCCTGACCCTCACCCGTCCCCTAATCTTAACCCGTACGCTAACACTAAACCACGCCCTCACACGCACGCTCCCCCTAAAGCGTTGCCATACCCTCACCTGGACCCTAAACCGTCCCCGTCCCCTAACCCTAACCCTAGCCCGAACCCTAACCCTAACCCTTCCCCGAAGCCTGACCCTCACCCGTCCCCTAATCCTAACCCGTACGCTAACACTAACCCGCGCCCTCACACGCACGCTCCCCCTAAAGCGTTGCCGTACCCTCACCTGGACCCTAAACCGTCCCCGTCCCCTAACCCTAACCCTAGCCCGAACCCTAATCCTAACACTTCCCCGAAGCCTGACCCTCACCCGTCCCCTAATCCTAACCCGTACGCTAACACTAACCCGCGCCCTCACACGCACACTCCCCCTAAAGCGTTGCCATACCCTCACCTGGACCCTAAACCGTCCCCGTCCCCTAACCCTAACCCTAGCCCGAACCCTAACCCTAACCCTTCCCCGAAGCCTGACCCTCACCCGTCCCCTAATCCTAACCCGTACGCTAACACTAACCCGCGCCCTCACACGCACGCTCCCCCTAAAGCGTTGCCGTACCCTCACCTGGACCCTAAACCGTCCCCGTCCCCTAACCCTAACCCTAGCCCGAACCCTAACCCTAACCCTTCCCCGAAGCATGACCCTCACCCGTCCCCTAATCCTAACCCGTACGCTAACACTAACCCGCGCCCACACACGCACGCTCCCCCTAAAGCGTTGCCGTACCCTCACCTGGACCCTAAACCGTCCCCGTCCCCTAACCCTAACCCTAGCCCGAACCCTAACCCTAACCCTTCCCCGAAGCCTGACCCTCACCCGTCCCCTAATCCTAACCCGTACGCTAACACTAACCCGCGCCCTCACACGCACGCTCCCCCTAAAGCGTTGCCGTACCCTCACCTGGACCCTAAACCGTCCCCGTCCCCTAACCCTAACCCTAGCCCGAACCCTAACCCTAACACTTCCCCGAAGCCTGACCCTCACCCGTCCCCTAATCCTAACCCATACGCTAACACTAACCCGCGCCCTCACACGCACGCTCCCCCTAAAGCGTTGCCGTACCCTCACCTGGACCCTAAACCGTCCCCGTCCCCTAACCCTAACCCTAGCCCGAACCCTAACCCTAACCCTTCCCCGAAGCCTGACCCTCACCTGTCCCCTAATCCTAACCCGTACGCTAACACTAACCCGCGCCCTCACACGCACGCTCCCCCTAAAGCGTGCCCGTACCCTCACCTGGACCCTAAACCGTCCTCGTCCCCTAACCCTAACCCTAGCCCGAACCCTAACCCTATCCCTTCCCCGAAGCCTGACCCTCACCCGTCCCCTAATCCTAACCCGTACGCTAACACTAACCCGCGCCCTCACACGCACGCTCCCTCTAAAGCGTTGCCGTACCCTCACCTGGTCCCTAAACCGTCCCCGTCCCCTAACCCTAACCCTAGCCCGAACCCTAACCCTAACCCTTCCCCGAAGCCTGACCCTCACCCGTCCCCTAATCCTAACCCGTACGCTAACACTAACCCGCGCCCTCACACGCACGCTCCCCCTAAAGCATTGCCGTACCCTCACCTGGACCCTAAACCGTCCCCGTCCCCTAACCCTAACCCTAGCCCGAACCCTAACCCTAACACTTCCCCGAAGCCTGACCCTCACCCATCCCCTAATCCTAACCCGTACGCTAACACTAACCCGCGCCCTCACACGCACGCTCCCCCTAAAGCGTTGCCGTACCCTCACCTGGACCCTAAACCGTCCCCGTCCCCTAACCCTAACCCTAGCCCGAACCCTAACCCTAACCCTTCCCCGAAGCCTGACCCTCACCCGTCCCCTAATCCTAACCCGTACGCTAACACTAACCCGCGCCCTCACACGCACGCTCCCCCTAAAGCGTTGCCGTACCCTCACCTGGACCCTAAACCGTCCCCGTCCCCTAACCCTAACCCTAGCCCGAACCCGAACCCTAACCCTTCCCCGAAGCCTGACCCTCACCCGTCCCCTAATCCTAACCCGTACGCTAACACTAACCCGCGCCTTCACATGCACGCTCCCCCTAAAGCGTTGCCGTACCCTCACCTGGACCCTAAACCGTCCCCGTCCCCTAACCCTAACCCTAGCCCGAACCCTAACCCTAACCCTTCCCCGAAGCCTGACCCTCACCCGTCCCCTAATCCTAACCCGTACGCTAACACTAACCCGCGCCCTCACACGCACGCTCCCCCTAAAGCGTTGCCGTACCCTCACCTGGACCCTAAACCGTCCCCGTCCCCTAACCCTAACCCTAGCCCGAACCCTAACCCTAACACTTCCCCGAAGCCTGACCCTCACCCGTCCCCTAATCCTAACCCATACGCTAACACTAACCCGCGCCCTCACACGCACGCTCCCCCTAAAGCGTTGCCGTACCCTCACCTGGACCCTAAACCGTCCCCGTCCCCTAACCCTAACCCTAGCCCGAACCCTAACCCTAACCCTTCCCCGAAGCCTGACCCTCACCCGTCCCCTAATCCTAACCCGTACGCTAACACTAACCCGCGCCCTCACACGCACGCTCCCCCTAAAGCGTGCCCGTACCCTCACCTGGACCCTAAACCGTCCTCGTCCCCTAACCCTAACCCTAGCCCGAACCCTAACCCTATCCCTTCCCCGAAGCCTGACCCTCACCCGTCCCCTAATCCTAACCCGTACGCTAACACTAACCCGCGCCCTCACACGCACGCTCCCCCTAAAGCGTTGACGTACCCTCACCTGGACCCTAAACCGTCCGCGTCCCCTAACCCTAACCCTACCCCGAACCCTAACCCTATCCATTCCCCGAAGCCTGACCCTCACCCGTCCCCTAATCCTAACCCGTACGCTAACACTAACCCGCGCCCTCACACGCCCGCTCCCTCTAAAGCGTTGCCGTACCCTCACCTGGACCCTAAACCGTCCCCGTCCCCTAACCCTAACCCTAGCCCGAACCCTAACCCTAACCCTTCCCCGAAGCCTGACCCTCACCCGTCCCCTAATCCTAACCCGTACGCTAACACTAACCCGCGCCCTCACACGCACGCTCCCCCTAAAGCACTGCCGTACCCTCACCTGGACCCTAAACCGTCCCCGTCCCCTAACCCTAACCCTAGCCCGAACCCTAACCCTAACCCTTCCCCGAAGCCTGACCCTCACCCATCCCCTAATCCTAACCCGTACGCTAACACTAACCCGCGCCCTCACACGCACGCTCCTCCTAAAGCGTTGCCGTACCCTCACCTGGACCCTAAACCGTCCCCGTCCCCTAACCCTAACCCTAGCCCGAACCCTAACCCTAACCCTTCCCCGAAGCCTGACCCTCACCCGTCCCCTAATCCTAACCCGTACGGTAACACTAACCCACGCCCTCACACGCACGCTCCCCCTAAAGCGTTGCCGTACCCTCACCTGGACCCTAAACCATCCCCGTCCCCTAACTCTATCCCTAGCCCGAACCCTAACCCTAACCCTTCCCCGAAGCCTGACCCTCACCCGTCCCCTAATCCTAACCCGTACGCTAACACTAACCCGCGCCCTCACACGCCCGCTCCCTCTAAAGCGTTGCCGTACCCTCACCTGGTCCCTAAACCGTCCCCGTCCCCTAACCCTAACCCTAGCCCGAACCCTAACCCTAACCCTTCCCCGAAGCCTGACCCTCACCCGTCCCCTAATCCTAACCCGTACGCTAACACTAACCCGCGCCCTCACACGCACGCTCCCCCTAAAGCATTGCCGTACCCTCACCTGGACCCTAAACCGTCCCCGTCCCCTAACCCTAACCCTAGCCCGAACCCTAACCCTAACACTTCCCCGAAGCCTGACCCTCACCCATCCCCTAATCCTAACCCGTACGCTAACACTAACCCGCGCCCTCACACGCACGCTCCCCCTAAAGCGTTGCCGTACCCTCACCTGGACCCTAAACCGTCCCCGTCCCCTAACCCTAACCCTAGCCCGAACCCTAACCCTAACCCTTCCCCGAAGCCTGACCCTCACCCGTCCCCTAATCCTAACCCGTACGCTAACACTAACCCGCGCCCTCACACGCACGCTCCCCCTAAAGCGTTGCCGTACCCTCACCTGGACCCTAAACCGTCCCCGTCCCCTAACCCTAACCCTAGCCCGAACCCTAACCCTAACCCTTCCCCGAAGCCTGACCCTCACCCGTCCCCTAATCCTAACCCGTACGCTAACACTAACCCGCGCCTTCACATGCACGCTCCCCCTAAAGCGTTGCCGTACCCTCACCTGGACCCTAAACCGTCCCCGTCCCCTAACCCTAACCCTAGCCCGAACCCTAACCCTAACCCTTCCCCGAAGCCTGACCCTCACCCGTCCCCTAATCCTAACCCGTACGCTAACACTAACCCGCGCCCTCACACGCACGCTCCCCCTAAAGCGTTGCCGTACCCTCACCTGGACCCTAAACCGTCCCCGTCCCCTAACCCTAACCCTAGCCCGAACCCTATCCCTAACCCTTCCCCGAAGCCTGACCCTCACCCGTCCCCTAATCCTAACCCGTACGCTAACACTAACCCGCGCCCTCACACGCCCGCTCCCTCTGAAGCGTTGCCGTACCCTCACCTGGACCCTAAACCGTCCCCGTCCCCTAACCCTAACCCTAGCCCGAGCCCTAACCCTAACCCTTCCCCGAAGCCTGACCCTCACCCGTCCCCTAATCCTAACCCGTACGCTAACACTAACCCGCGCCCTCACACGCACGCTCCCCCTAAAGCATTGCCGTACCCTCACCTGGACCCTAAACCGTCCCCGTCCCCTAACCCTAACCCTAGCCCGAACCCTAACCCTAACCCTTCCCCGAAGCCTGACCCTCACCCGTCCCCTAATCCTAACCCGTACGCTAACACTAACCCGCGCCCTCACACGCACGCTCCCCCTAAAGCGTTGCCGTACCCTCACCTAGACCCTAAACCGTCCCCGTCCCCTAACCCTAACCCTAGCCCGAACCCTAACCCTAACCCTTCCCCGAAGCCTGACCCTCACCCGTCCCCTAATCCTAACCCGTACGCTAACACTAACCCGCGCCCTCACACGCACGCTCCCCCTAAAGCATTGCCGTACCCTCACCTGGACCCTAAACCGTCCCCGTCCCCTAACCCTAACCCTAGCCCGAACCCTAACCCTAACCCTTCCCCGAAGCCTGACCCTCACCCGTCCCCTAATCCTAACCCGTACGCTAACACTAACCCGCGCCCTCACACGCACGCTCCCACTAAAGCGTTGCCGTACCCTCACCTGGACCCTAAACTGTCCCCGTCCCCTAACCCTAACCCTAGCCCGAACCCTAACCCTAACCCTTCCCCGAAGCCTGACCTTCACCCGTCCCCTAATCCTAACCCGTACGCTAACACTAACCCGCGCCCTCACACGCACGCTCCCCCTAAAGCGTTGCCGTACCCTCACCTGGACCCTAAACCGTCCCCGTCCCCTAACCCTAACCCTAGCCCGAACCCTAACCCTAACCCTTCCCCGAAGCCTGACCCTCACCCGTCCCCTAATCCTAACCCGTACGCTAACACTAACCCGCGCCCTCACATGCACGCTCCCCCTAAAGCGTTGCCGTACCCTCACCTGGACCCTAAACCGTCCCCGTCCCCTAACCCTAACCCTAGCCCGAACCCTAACCCTAACCCTTCCCCGAAGCCTGACCCTCACCCGTCCCCTAATCCTAACCCGTACGCTAACACTAACCCGCGCCCTCACACGCACGCTCCCCCTAAAGCGTTGCCGTACCCTCACCTGGACCCTAAACCGTCCCCGTCCCCTAACCCTAACCCTAGCCCGAACCCTAACCCTAACCCTTCCCCGAAGCCTGACCCTCACCCGTCCCCTAATCCTAACCCGTACGCTAACACTAACCCGCGCCCTCACACGCCCGCTCCCTCTAAAGCGTTGCCGTACCCTCACCTGGACCCTAAACCGTCCCCGTCCCCTAACCCTAACCCTAGCCCGAGCCCTAACCCTAACCCTTCCCCGAAGCCTGACCCTCACCCGTCCCCTAATCCTAACCCGTACGCTAACACTAACCCGCGCCCTCACACGCACGCTCCCCCTAAAGCATTGCCGTACCCTCACCTGGACCCTAAACCGTCCCCGTCCCCTAACCCTAACCCTAGCCCGAACCCTAACCCTAACCCTTCCCCGAAGCCTGACCCTCACCCATCCCCTAATCCAAACCCGTACGCTAACACTAACCCGCGCCCTCACACGCACGCTCCCCCTAAAGCGTTGCCGTACCCTCACCTGGACCCTAAACCGTCCCCGTCCCCTAACCCTAACCCTAGCCCGAACCCTAACCCTAACCCTTCCCCGAAGCCTGACCCTCACCCGTCCCCTAATCCTAACCCGTACGCTAACACTAACCCACGCCCTCACACGCACGCTCCCCCTAAAGCGTTGCCGTACCCTCACCTGGACCCTAAACCGCCCCGTCCCCTAACCCTAACCCTAGCCCGAACCCTAACCCTAACCCTTCCCCGAAGCCTGACCCTCACCCGTCCCCTAATCCTAACCCGTACGCTAACACTAACCCGCGCCCTCACACGCACGCTCCCCCTAAAGCGTTGCCGTACCCTCACCTGGACCCTAAACCGTCCCCGTCCCCTAACCCTAACCCTAGCCCGAACCCTAACCCTAACCCTTCCCCGAAGCCTGACCCTCACCCGTCCCCTAATCCTAACCCGTACGCTAACACTAACCCGCGCCCTCACACGCACGCTCCCCCTAAAGCGTTGCCGTACCCTCACCTGGACCCTAAACCGCCCCGTCCCCTAACCCTAACCCTAGCCCGAACCCTAACCCTAACCCTTCCCCGAAGCCTGACCCTCACCCGTCCCCTAATCCTAACCCGTACGCTAACACTAACCCGCGCCCTCACACGCACGCTCCCCCTAAAGCGTTGCCGTACCCTCACCTGGACCCTAAACCGTCCCCGTCCCCTAACCCTAACCCTAGCCCGAACCCTAACCCTAACCCTTCCCCGAAGCCTGACCTTCACCCGTCCCCTAATCCTAACCCGTACGCTAACACTAACCCGCGCCCTCACACGCACGCTCCCCCTAAAGCGTTGCCGTACCCTCACCTGGACCCTAAACCGTCCCCGTCCCCTAACCCTAACCCTAGCCCGAACCCTAACCGTAACCCTTCCCCGAAGCCTGACCCTCACCCGTCCCCTAATCCTAACCCGTACGCTAACACTAACCCGCGCACTCACATGCACGCTCCCCCTAAAGCGTTGCCGTACCCTCACCTGGACCCTAAACCGTCCCCGTCCCCTAACCCTAACCCTAGCCCGAACCCTAACCCTAACCCTTCCCCGAAGCCTGACCCTCACCCGTCCCCTAATCCTAACCCGTACGCTAACACTAACCCGCGCCCTCACACGCACGCTCCCCCTAAAGCGTTGCCGTACCCTCACCTGGACCCTAAACCGTCCCCGTCCCCTAACCCTAACCCTAGCCCGAACCCTAACCCTAACCCTTCCCCGAAGCCTGACCCTCACCCGTCCCCTAATCCTAACCCGTACGCTAACACTAACCCGCGCCCTCACACGCCCGCTCCCTCTAAAGCGTTGCCGTACCCTCACCTGGACCCTAAACCGTCCCCGTCCCCTAACCCTAACCCTAGCCCGAGCCCTAACCCTAACCCTTCCCCGAAGCCTAACCCTCACCCGTCCCCTAATCCTAACCCGTACGCTAACACTAACCCGCGCCCTCACACGCACGCTCCCCCTAAAGCATTGCCGTACCCTCACCTGGACCCTAAACCGTCCCCGTCCCCTAACCCTAACCCTAGCCCGAACCCTAACCCTAACCCTTCCCCGAAGCCTGACCCTCACCCATCCCCTAATCCTAACCCGTACGCTAACACTAACCCGCGCCCTCACACGCACGCTCCCCCTAAAGCGTTGCCGTACCCTCACCTGGACCCTAAACCGTCCCCGTCCCCTAACCCTAACCCTAGCCCGAACCCTAACCCTAACCCTTCCCCGAAGCCTGACCCTCACCCGTCCCCTAATCCTAACCCGTACGCTAATACTAACCCGCGCCCTCACACGCACGCTCCCCCTAAAGGGTTGCCGTACCCTCACCTGGACCCTAAACCGCCCCGTCCCCTAACCCTAACCCTAGCCCGAACCCTAACCCTAACCCTTCCCCGAAGCCTGACCCTCACCCGTCCCCTAATCCTAACCCGTACGCTAACACTAACCCGCGCCCTCACACGCACGCTCCCCCTAAAGCGTTGCCGTACCCTCACCTGGACCCTAAACCGTCCCCGTCCCCTAACCATAACCCTAGCCCGAACCCTAACCCTAACCCTTCCCCGAAGCCTGACCCTCACCCGTCCCCTAATCCTAACCCGTACGCTAACACTAACCCGCGCCCTCAAACGCACGCTCCCCCTAAAGCGTTGCCGTACCCTCACCTGGACCCTAAACCGTCCCCGTCCCCTAACCCTAACCCTAGCCCGAACCCTAACCCTAACCCTTCCCCGAAGCCTGACCCTCACCCGTCCCCTAATCCTAACCCGTACGCTAACACTAACCCGCGCCCTCACACGCACGCTCCCCCTAAAGCGTTGCCGTACCCTCACCTGGACCCTAAACCGTCCCCGTCCCCTAACCCTAACCCTAGCCCGAACCCTAACCCTAACCCTTCCCCGAAGCCTGACCCTCACCCGTCCCCTAATCCTAACCCGTACGCTAAAACTAACCCGCGCCCTCACACGCACGCTCCCCCTAAAGCGTTGCCGTACCCTCACCTGGACCCTTAACCGTCCCCGTCCCCTAACCCTAACCCTAGCCCGAACCCTAATCCTAACACTTCCCCGAAGCCTGACCCTCACCCGTCCCCTAATCCTAACCCGTACGCTAACACTAACCCGCGCCCTCCCACGCACGCTCCCCCTAATGCGTTGCCGTACCCTCACCTGGACCCTAAACCGATCCCGTCCCCTAACCCTAACCCTAGCCCGAACCCTAATCCTAACCCTTCCCCGAAGCCTGACCCTCACCCGTCCCCTAATCCTAACCCGTACGCTAACACTAACCCGCGCCCTCCCACGCACGCTCCCCCTAATGCGTTGCCGTACCCTCACCTGGACCCTAAACCGTCCCCGTCCCCTAACCCTAACCCTAGCCCGAACCCTAATCCTAACCCTTCCCCGAAGCCTGACCCTCACCCGTCCCCTAATCCTAACCCGTACGCTAACACTAACCCGCGCCCTCACACGCACGCTCCCCCTAAAGCGTTGCCGTACCCTCACCTGGACCCTTAACCGTCCCCGTCCCCTAACCCTAACCCTAGCCCGAACCCTAACCCTAACCCTTCCCCTAAGCCTGACCCTCACCCGTCCCCTAATCCTAACCCGTACGCTAACACTAACCCGCGCCCTCACACGCACGCTCCCCCTAAAGCGTTGCCGTACCCTCACCTGGACCCTAAACCGTCCCCGTCCCCTAACCCTAATCCTGGCACGAACCCTAACCCTAACCCTTCCCCGAAGCCTGACCCTCACCCGTCCCCTAATCCTAACCCGTACGCTAACACTAACCCGCGCCCTCACACGCACGCTCCCCCTAAAGCGTTGCCGTACCCTCACCTGGACCCTAAACCGTCCCCGTCCCCTAACCCTAACCCTAGCCCGAACCCTAATCCTAACCCTTCCCCGAAGCCTGTCCCTCACCCGTCCACTAATCCTAACCCGTACGCTAACACTACCCCGCGCCCTCAAAAGCACGCTCCCTCTAAAGCGTTGCCGTACCCTCACCTAGACTCTAAACCTTCCCCGTCCCCTAACCCTAACCCTAGCCCGAACACTAACCCTAACCCTTCCCCGAAGCCTGACCCTCACCCGTCCCCTAATCCTATCCCGTACGCTAACACTAACCCGCGCCCTCACACGCACGCTCCCCCTAAAGCGTTGCCGTACCCTCACCTGGACCCTAAACCTTCCCCATCCCCTAACCCTAACCCTAGCCCGAACCCTAACCCTAACCCTTCCCCGAAGCCTGACCCTCACCCGTCCCCTAATCCTAACCCGTACGCTAACACTAACCCGCGCCCTCACACGCACGCTCCCCCTAAAGCGTTGCCGTACCCTCACCTGGACCCTAAACCGTCCCCGTTCTCTAACCCTAACCCTAGCCCGAACCCTAACCCTATCCCTTCCCCGAAGCCTGACCCTCACCCGTCCCCTAATCCTAACCCGTACGCTAACACTAACCCGCGCCCTCACACGCACGCTCCCCCTAAAGCGTTGCCGTACCCTCACCTGGACCCTAAACCGTCCCCGTCCCCTAACCCTAACCCTAGCCCGAACCCTAATCCTAACCCTTCCCCGAAGCCTGTCCCTCACCCGTCCACTAATCCTAACCCGTACGCTAACACTACACCGCGCCCTCAAAAGCACGCTCCCTCTAAAGCGTTGCCGTACCCTCACCTAGACTCTAAACCTTCCCCGTCCCCTAACCCTAACCCTAGCCCGTACACTAACCCTAACCCTTCCCCGAAGCCTGACCCTCACCCGTCCCCTAATCCTATCCCGTACGCTAACACTAACCCGCGCCCTCACACGCACGCTCCCCCTAAAGCGTTGCCGTACCCTCACCTGGACCCTAAACCTTCCCCATCCCCTAACCCTAACCCTAGCCCGAACCCTAACCCTAACCCTTCCCCGAAGCCTGACCCTCACCCGTCCCCTAATCCTAACCCGTACGCTAACACTAACCCGCGCCCTCACACGCACGCTCCCCCTAAAGCGTTGCCGTACCCTCACCTGGACCCTAAACCGTCCCCGTTCTCTAACCCTAACCCTAGCCCGAACCCTAACCCTAACCCTTCCCCGAAGCCTGACCCTCACCCGTCCCCTAATCCTAACCCGTACGCTAACACTAACCCGCGCCCTCACACGCACGCTCCCCCTAAAGCGTTGCCGTACCCTCACCTGGACCCTAAACCGTCCCCGTCCCCTAACCCTAACCCTAGTCCGAAGCCTAACCCTAACCCTTCCCCGAAGCCTGACCCTCACCCGTCCCCTAATCCTAACCCGTACGCTAACACTAACCCGCGCCCTCACACGCACGCTCCCCCTAAAGCGTTGCCGTACCCTCACCTAGACCCTAAACCGTCCCCGTTCCCTAACCCTAACCCTAGCCCGATCCCTAACCCTAAACCTTCCCCGAAGCATGACCCTCACCCGTCCCATAATCATAACCCGTACGCTAACACTATCCCGCGCCCTCACACGCACGCTCCCCCTAAAGCGTTGTCGTACCCTCACCTGGACCCTAAACCGTCCCTGTCCCCTAACCCTAACCCTAGCCCGAACCCTAACCCTAACCCTTCCCCGAAGCCTGACCCTCACCCGTCCCCTAATCCTAACCCGTACGCTAACACTAACCCGCGCCCTCACACGCACGCTCCCCCTAAAACGTTTCCATACCCTCACCAGGACCCTAAACTGTCCCCGTCCCCTAACCATAACCCTAGCCAGAACCCTAACCCTAACCCTTCCCCGAAGCCTGACCCTCACCCGTCCCCTAATCCTAACCCGTACGCTAACACTAACCCGCGCCCTCACACGCACGCTCCCCCTAAAGCGTTGCCGTACCCTCACCTGGACCCTAAACCGTCCCCGTCCCCTAACCCTCACCCTAGCCCGAACCCTAACCCTAACCCTTCCCCGAAGCCTGACCCTCACCCGTCCCCTAATCCTAACCCGTACGCTAACACTAACCCGCGCCCTCACACGCACGCTCCCCCTAAAGCATTGCCGTACCCTCACCTGGACCCTAAACCGTCCCCATCCCCTAACCCTAACCCTACTCCGAACCCTAACCCTAACCCTTCCCCGAAGCCTGACCCTCACCCGTCCCCTAATCCTAACCCGTACGCTAACACTAACCCGCGCCCTCACACGCACGCTCCCCCTAAAGCGTTGCCGGACCCTCACCTGGACCCTAAACCGTTCCCGTCCCCTAACCCTAACCCTAGCCCGAACCCTAACCCTAACCCTTCCCCGAAGCCTGACCCTCACCCTTCCCCTAATCCTAACCCGTACGTTAACTCTAACCCGCGCCCTCACACGCACGCTCCCCCTAAAGCGTTGCCGTACCCTCACCTGGACCCTAAACCGTCCCCGTACCCTAACCCTAACCCTAGCCCGAACCCTAACCCTAACCCTTCCCCGAAGCCTGACCTTCACCCGTCCCCTAATCCTAACCCGTACGCTAACACTAACCCACGCCCTCACACGCACGCTCCCCCTAAAGCGTTGCCGTACCCTCACCTGGACCCTAAACCGTCCCCGTCCCCTAACCCTAACCCTAGCCCGAACCCTAACCCTAACCCTTCCCCGAAGCCTGACCCTCACCCGTACCCTAATCCTAACCCGTACGCTAACACTAACCCACGCCCTCACACGCACACTCCCCCTAAAGCGTTGCCGTACCCTCACCTGGACCCTAAACCGTCCCCGTCCCCTAACCCTAACCCTAGCCCGAACCCTAACCCTAACCCTTCCCCGAAGCCTGACCCTCACCCGTCCCCTAATCCTAACCCGTACGCTAACACTAAACCGCGCCCTCACACGCACGCTCCCCCTAAAGCGTTGCCGTACCCTCACCTGGACCCTAAACCGTCCGCGTCCCCTAACCCTAACCCTAGTCCGTACCCTAAACCTAACCCTTCCCCAAAGCCTGACCCTCACCCGTCCCCTAATCCTAACCTGTACGCTAACACTAACCCGCGCCCTCACACGCACGCTCCCCCTAAAGTGTTGCCGTACCCTCACCTGGACCCTAAACCGTCCCCGTACCCTAACCCTAACCCTAGCCCGAACCCTAACCCTAACCCTTCCCCGAAGCCTGACCCTCACCCGTACCCTAATCCTAACCCGTACGCTAACACTAACCCGCGCCCTCACACGCACGCTCCCCCTAAAGCGTTGCCGTACCCTCACCTGGACCCTAAACCGTCCCCGTCCCCTAACCCTAACCCTAGCCCGAACCCTAACCCTAACCCTTCCCCGAAGCCTGACCCTCACCCGTCCCCTAATCCTAACCCGTACGCTAACACTAACCCGCGCCCTCACACGCACGCTCCCCCTAAAGCGTTGCCGTACCCTCACCTGGACCCTAAACCGTCCCCGTCCCCTAACCCTAACCCTAGCCCGAACCCTAACCCTAACCCTTCCCCGAAGCCTGACCCTCACCCGTCCCCTAATCCTAACCCGTACGCTAACACTAACCCGCGCCCTCACACGCACGCTCCCCCTAAAGCGTTGCCGTACCCTCACCTGGACCCGAAACCGTCCCCGTCCCCTAACCTTAACCCTAGCCCAAACCCTAACCCTAACCCTTCCCCGAAGCCTGACCCTCACCCGTCCCCTAATCCTAACCCGTACGCTAACACTAACCCGCGCCCTCACACGCACGCTCCCCCTAAAGCGTTGCCGTACCCTCACCTGGACCCTAAACCGTCCCCGTCCCCTAACCCTAACCCTAGCCTGAACCCTAACCCTAACCCTTCCCCGAAGCCTGACCCTCACCCGTCCCCTAATCCTAACCCGTACGCTAACACTAACCCGCGCCCTCACACGCACGCTCCCCCTAAAGCGTTGCCGTACCCTCACCTGGACCCTAAACCGTCCCCGTCCCCTAACCCTAACCCTAGCCCGAACCCTAACCCTAACCCTTCCCCGAAGCCTGACCCTCACCCGTCCCCTAATCCTAACCCGTACGCTAACACTAACCCGCGCCCTCACATGCACGCTCCCCCTAAAGCGTTGCCGTACCCTCACCTGGACCCTAAACCTTCCCCATCCTCTAACCCTAACCCTAGCCCGAACCCTAACCCTAACCCTTCCCCGAAGCCTGACCCTCACCCGTCCCCTAATCCTAACCCGTACGCTAACACTAACCCGCGCCCTCACACGCACGCTCCCCCTAAAGCGTTGCCGTACCCTCACCTGGACGCTAAACCGTCCCCGTCCCCTAACCCTAACCCTAGCCCGAACCCTAACCCTAACCCTTCCCCGAAGCCTGACCCTCACCCGTCCCCTAATCCTAACCCGTACGCTAACACTAACCCACGCCCTCACACTCACGCTCCCCCTAAAGCGTTGCCGTACCCTCACCTGGACCCTAAACCGTCCCCGTCCCCTAACCCTAACCCTAGCCCGAACCCTAACCCTAACCCTTCCCCGAAGCCTGACCCTCACCCGTCCCCTAATCCTAACCCGTACGCTAACACTAACCCGCGCCCTCACACGCACGCTCCCCCTAAAGCGTTGCCGTACCCTCACCTGGACCCTAAACCGTCCCCGTCCCCTAACCCTAACCCTAGCCCGAACCCTAACCCTAACCCTTCCCCGAAGCCTGACCCTCACCCGTCCCCTAATCCTAACCCGTACGCTAACACTAACCCGCGCCCTCACACGCACGCTCCCCCTAAAGCATTGCCGTACCCTCACCTGGGCCCTAAACCATCCCCGTCCCCTAACCTTAACCCTAGCCCGAACCCTAACCCTAACCCTTCCCCGAAGCCTGACCCTCACCCGTCCCCTAATCCTAACCCGTACGCTAACACTAACCCGCGCCCTCACACGCACGCTCCCCCTAAAGCATTGCCGTACCCTCACCTGGACCCTAAACCGTCCCCGTCCCCTAACCCTAACCCTAGCCCGAACCCTAAACCTAACCCTTCCCCGAAGCCTGACCCTCACCCGTCCCCTAATCCTAACCCGTACGCTAACACTAACCCGCGCCCTCACACGCACGCTCCCCCTAAAGCGTTGCCGTACCCTCACCTGGACCCTAAACCGTCCCCGTCCCCTAACCCTAACCCTAGCCCGAACCCTAACCCTAACACTTCCCCGAAGCCTGACCCTCACCCGTCCCCTAATCCTAACCCGTACGCTAACACTAACCCACGCCCTCACACGCACGCTCCCCCTAAAGCGTTGCCGTACCCTCACCTGGACCCTAAACCGTCCCCGTCCCCTAACCCTAACCCTAGCCCGAACCCTAACCCTAACCCTTCCCCGAAGCCTGACGCTCACCCGTCCCCTAATCCTAACCCGTACGCTAACACTAACCCGCGCCCTCACACGCACGCTCCCCCTAAAGCGTTGCCGTACCCTCACCTGGACCCTAAACCGTCCCCGTCCCCTAACCCTAACCCTAGCCCGAACCCTAACCCTAACCCTTCCCCGAAGCCTGACCCTCACCCGTCCCCTAATCCTAACCCGTACGCTAACACTAACCGGCGCCCTCACACGCACGCTCCCCCTAAAGCGTTGCCGTACCCTCACCTGGACCCTAAACCGTCCCCGTTCCCTAACCCTAACCCTAGCCCGATCCCTAACCCTAACCCTTCCCCGAAGCATGACCCTCACCCGTCCCCTAATCCTAACCCGTACGCTAACACTAACCCGCGCCCTCACACGCACGCTCCCCCTAAAACGATTCCGTACCCTCACCAGGACCCTAAACTGTCCCCGTCCCCTAACCCTAACCCTAGACCGAACCCTAACCCTAACCCGAACCCTAACCCTAACCCTTCCCCGAAGCCTGACCCTCACCCGTCCCCTAATCCTAACCCGTACGCTAACACTAACCCGCGCCCTCACACGCACGCTCCCCCTAAAGCGTTGCCGTATCCTCACCTGGACCCTAAACCGTCCCCGTCCCCTAACCCTCACCCTAGCCCGAACCCTAACCCTAACCCTTCCCCGAAGCCTGACCCTCACCTGTCCCCTAATCCTAACCCGTACGCTAACACTAACCCGCGCCCTCACACGCACGCTCCCCCTAAAGCGTTGCCGTACCCTCACCTGGACCCTAAACCGTCCCCGTCCCCTAACCCTAACCCTAGTCCGAAACCTAACCCTAACCCTTCCCCGAAGCCTGAACCTCACCCGTCCCCTAATCCTAACCCGTACGCTAACACTAACCCGCGCCCTCACACGCACGCTCCCCCTAAAGCGTTGCCGTACCCTCACCTGGACCCTAAACCGTCCCCGTTCCCTAACCCTAACCCTAGCCCGATCCCTAAACCTAACCCTTCCCCGAAGCATGACCCTCACCCGTCCCCTAATCATAACCCGTACGCTAACACTAACCCGCGCCCTCACACGCACGCTCCCCCTAAAGCGTTGCCGTACCCTCACCTGGACCCTAAAACGTCACCGTCCCCTAACCCTAACCCTAGCCCGAACCCTAACCCTAACCCTTCCCCGAAGCCTGACCCTCACCCGTCCCCTAATCCTAACCCGTACGCTAACACTAACCCGCGCCCTCACACGCACGCTCCCCCTAAAGCGTTTCCGTACCCTCACCAGTACCCTAAACCGTCCCCGTCCCCTAACCATAACCCTAGCCCGAACCCTAACCCTAACCCTTCCCCGAAGCCTGACCCTCACCCGTCCCCTAATCCTAACCCGTACGCTAACACTAACCCGCGCCCTCACACGCACGCTCCCCCTAAAGCGTTGCCGTACCCTCACCTGGACCCTAAACCGTCCCCGTCCCCTATCCTTAACCCTAGCCCGAACCCTAACCCTAACCCTTCCCCGAAGCCTGACCCTCACCCGTCCCCTAATCCTAACCCGTACGCTAACACTAACCCGCGCCCTCACACGCACGCTCCCCCTAAAGCGTTGCCGTACACTCACCTGGACCCTAAACCGTCCCCGTCCCCTAACCCTAACCCTGGCACGAACCCTAAACCTAACCCTTCCCCGAAGCCTGACCCTCACCCGTCCCCTAATCCTAACCCGTACGCTAACACTAACCCGCGCCCTCACACGCACGCTCCCCCTAAAGCGTTGCCGTACCCTCACCTGGACCCTAAACCGTCCTTGTCCCCTAACCCTAACCCTAGCCCGAACCCTAATCCTAACCCTTCCCCGAAGCCTGTCCCTCACCCGTCCACTAATCCTAACCCGTACGCTAACACTACCCCGCACCCTCAAAAGCACGCTCAATCTAAAGCGTTGCCGTACCCTCACCTAGACCCTAAACCTTCCCCGTCCCCTAATCCTAACCCTAGCCCGAACCCTAACCCTAACCCTTCCCCGAAGCCTGACCCTCACCCGTCCCCTAATCCTATCCCGTACGCTAACACTAACCCGCGCCCTCACACGCACGCTCCCCCTAAAGCGTTGCCGTACCCTCACCTGGACCCTAAACCGTCCCCATCCCCTAACCCTAACCCTAGCCCGAACCCTAACCCTAACCCTTCCCCGAAGCCTGACCCTCACCCGTCCCCTAATCCTAACCCGTACGCTAACACTAACCCACGCCCTCACACGCACGCTCCCCCTAAAGCGTTGCCGTACCCTCACCTGGACCCTAAACCGTCCCCGTCCCCTAACCCTAACCCTAGCCCGAACCCTAACCCTAAGCCTTCCCCGAAGCCTGACCCTCACCCGTCCCCTAATCCTAACCCGTACGCTAACACTAACCCGCGCCCTCACACGCACGCTCCCCCTAAAGCGTTGCCGTACCCTCACCTGGACCCTAAACCATCCCCGACCCCTAACCCTAACCCTAGTCCGAACCCTAACCCTAACCCTTCCCCGAAGCCTGACCCTCACCCGTCCCCTAATCCTAACCCGTAAGCTAACACTAACCCGCGCCCTCACACGCACGCTCCCCCTAAAGCGTTGCCATACCCTCACCTGGACCCTAAACCGTCCCCGTCCCCTAACCCTAACCCTAGCCCGAACCCTAACCCTAACCCTTCCCCGAAGCCTGACCCTCACCCGTCCCCTAATCCCAACCCGTACGCTAACACTAACCCGCGCCCTCACACGCACGCTCCCCGTAAAGCGTTGCCGTACCCTCACCTGGACCCTAAACCGTCCCCGTCCCCTAACCCTAACCCTAGCCCGAACCCTAACCCTAACCCTTCCCCGAAGCCTGACCCTCACCCGTCCCCTAATCCTAACCCGTACGCTAACACTAACCCACGCCCTCACACGCACGCTCCCCCTAAAGCGTTGCCGTACCCTCACCTGGACCCTAAACCGTCCCCGTCCCCTAACCCTAACCCTAGCCCGAACCCTAACCCTAACCCTTCCCCGAAGCCTGACCCTCACCCGTCCCCTAATCCTAACCCGTACGCTAACACTAACCCGCGCCCTCACACGCACGCTCCCCCTAAAGCGTTTCCGTACCCTCACCAGGACCCTAAACCGTCCCCGTCCCCTAACAATAACCCTAGCCCGAACCCTAACCCTAACCCTTCCCCGAAGCCTGACCCTCACCCGTCCCCTAATCCTAACCCGTACGCTAACACTAACCTGCGCCCTCACACGCACGCTCCCACTAAAGCGTTGCCGTACCCTCACCTGGACCCTAAACCGTCCCCGTCCCCTAACCTTAACCCTAGCCCGAACCCTAACCCTAACCCTTCCCCGAAGCCTGACCCTCACCCGTCCCCTAATCCTAACCCGTACGCTAACACTAACCCGCGCCCTCACACGCACCCTCCCCCTAAAGCGTTGCCGTACCCTCACCTGGACCCTAAACCGTCCCCGTCCCCTACCCCTAACCCTAGCCCGAACCCTAACCCTAACCCTTCCCCGAAGCCTGACCCTCACCCGTCCCCTAATCCTAACCCGTACGCTAACACTAACCCGCGCCCTCACACGCACGCTCCCCCTAAAGCGTTGCCGTACCCTCACCTGGACCCTAAACCATCCCCGTCCCCTAACCCTAACCCTAGCCCGAACCCTAATCCTAACCCTTACCCGAAGCCTGTCCCTCACCTGTCCACTAATCCTAACCCGTACGCTAACACTACCCCGCGCCCTCAAAAGCACACTCCCTCTAAAGCGTTGCCGTACGCTCACCTAGACCCTAAACCGTCCCCGTTCCCTAACCCTAGCCCGAACCCTAACCCTAACCCTTCCCCGAAGCCTGACCCTCACCCGTCCCCTAATCCTAACCCGTACGCTAACACTAACCCGCGCCCTCACACGCACGCTCCCCCTAAAGCGTTGCCGTACCCTCACCTGGACCCTAAACCGTCCCCGTCCCCTAACCCTAAGCCTAGCCCGAACCCTAACCCTAACCCTTTCCTGAAGCCTGACCCTCACCCGTCCCCTAATCCTAACCCGTACGCTAACACTAACCCGCGCCCTCACACGCACGCTCCCCCTAAAGCGTTGCCGTACCCTCACCTGGACCCTAAACCGTCCCCGTCCCCTAACCCTAACCCTAGCCCGAACCCTAACCCTTCCCCGAAGCCTGACCCTCACCCGTCCCCTAATCCTAACCCGTACGGTAACACTAACCGGCGCCCTCACACGCACGCTCCCCCTAAAGCGTTGCCGTACCCTCACCTGGACCCTAAATCGTACCCGTTCCCTAACCCTAACCCTAGCCCGATCCCTAACCCTAACCCTTCCCCGAAGCATGACCCTCACCCGTCCCCTAATCCTAACCCGTACGCTAACACTAACCCGCGCCCTCACACGCACGCTCCCCCTAAAGCGTTGCCGTACCGTCACCTGGACCCTAAACTGTCCCCGTCCCGTAACCCTAACCCTAGCCCGAACCCTAACCCTAACCCTTCCCCGAAGCCTGACCCTCACCCGTCCCCTAATCCTAACCTGTACGCTAATACTACCCCACGCCCTCACACGCACGCTCCCCCTAAAGCGTTGCCGTACCCTCACCTGGACCCTAAACCGTCCCCGTCCCCTAACCCTAACCCTAGCCCGAACCCTAACCCTAACCCTTCCCCGAAGCCTGACCTTCACCCGTCCCCTAATCCTAACCCGTACGCTAACACTAACCCGCGCCCTCACACGCACGCTCCCCCTAAAGCGTTGCCGTACCCTCACCTGGACCCTAAACCGTCCCCGTCCCCTAACCCTAACCCTAGCCCGAACCCTAACCCTAACCCTTCCCCGAAGCCTGACCCTCACCCGTCCCCTAATCCTAACCCGTACGCTAACACTAACCCGCGCCCTCACACGCACGCTCCCCCTAAAGCGTTGCCGTACCCTCACCTGGACCCTAAACCGTCCCCGTT
This sequence comes from Stenella coeruleoalba, assembly GCF_951394435.1. Taxonomy (NCBI): domain Eukaryota; kingdom Metazoa; phylum Chordata; class Mammalia; order Artiodactyla; family Delphinidae; genus Stenella; species Stenella coeruleoalba. The sequence continues at coordinate 7,310 of NW_027645964.1, read as the reverse complement.
CCCTAACCCTAAGCCTAGCCCGAACCCTAACCCTAACCCTTTCCTGAAGCCTGACCCTCACCCGTCCCCTAATCCTAACCCGTACGCTAACACTAACCCGCGCCCTCACACGCACGCTCCCCCTAAAGCGTTGCCGTACCCTCACCTGGACCCTAAACCGTCCCCGTCCCCTAACCCTAACCCTAGCCCGAACCCTAACCCTAACCCTTCCCCGAAGCCTGACCCTCACCCGTCCCCTAATCCTAACCCGTACGCTAACACTAACCCGCGCCCTCACACGCACGCTCCCCCTAAACCGTTTCCGTACCCTCACCAGGACCTTAAACCGTCCCCGTCCCCTAACCCTAACCCTAGCCCGAACCCTAACCCTAACCCTTCCCCGAAGCCTGACCCTCACCCGTCCCCTAATCCTAACCCGTACGCTAACACTAACCCGCGCCCTCACACGCACGCTCCCCCTAAAGTGTTGCCGTACCCTCACCTGGACCCTAAACCGTCCCCGTCCCCTAACCCTAACCCTAGCCCGAACCCTAACCCTAACCCTTCCCCGAAGCCTGACCCTCACCCGTCCCCTAATCCTAACCCGTACGCTAACACTAACCCGCGCCCTCACACGCACGCTCCCCCTAAAGCGTTGCCGTACCCTCACCTGGACCCTAAACCATCCCCGTCCCCTAACCCTAAACCTAGCCCGAACCCTAACCCTAACCCTTCCCCGAAGCCTGACCCTCACCCGTCCCCTAATCCTAACCCGTAAGCTAACACTAACCCTCGTCCTCACATGCACGCTCCCCCTCAAGCGTTGCCGTACCCTCACCTGGACCCTAAACCGTCCCCGTCCCCTAACCCTAACCCTAGCCCGAACCCTAACCCTAACCCTTCCCCGAAGCCTGACCCTCACCCGTCCCCTAATCCTAACCCGTACGCTAACACTAACCCGCGCCCTCACACGCACGCTCCCCCTAAAGCGTTGCCGTACCCTCACCTGGACCCTAAACCGTCCCCGTCCCCTAACCCTAACCCTAGCCCGAACCCTAACCCTAACCCTTCCCCGAAGCCTGACCCTCACCCGTCCCCTAATCCTAACCCGTACGCTAACACTAACCCGCGCCCTCACACGCACGCTCCCCCTAAAGCGTTGCCGTACCCTCACCTGGACCCTAAACCGTCCCCGTCCCCTAACCCTAACCCTAGCCCGAACCCTAACCCTAACACTTCCCCGAAGCCTGACCCTCACCCGTCCCCTAATCCTAACCCGTACGCTAACACTAACCCGCGCCCTAACACGCATGCTCCCCCTAAAGCGTTGCCGTACCCTCACCTGGACCCTAAACCGTCCCCGTCCCCTAACCCTAACCCTAGCCCGAACCCTAACCCTAACCCTTCCCCGAAGCCTGACCCTCACCCGTCCCCTAATCCTAACCCGTACGCTAACACTAACCCGCACCCTCGCACGCACGCTCCCCCTAAAGCGTTGCCGTACCCTCACCTGGACCCTAAACCGTCCCCGTCCCCTAACCCTAACCCTAGCCCGAACCCTAACCCTAACCCTTCCCCGAAGCCTGACCCTCACCCGTCCCCTAATCCTAACCCGTACGCTAACACTAACCCGCGCCCTCACACGCACGCTCCCCCTAAAGCGTTGCCGTACCCTCACCTGGACCCTAAACCGTCCCCATCCCCTAACCCTAACCCTAGCCCGAACCCTAACCCTAACCCTTCCCCGAAGCCTGACCCTCACCCGTCCCCTAATCCTAACCCGTACGCTAACACTAACCCGCGACCTCACACGCACGCTCCCCCTAAAGCGTTGCCGTACCCTCACCTGGACCCTAAACCGTCCCCGTCCCCTAACCCTAACCCTAGCCCGAACCCTAACCCTAACCCTTCCCCGAAGCCTGACCCTCACCCGTCCCCTAATCCTAACCCGTACGCTAACACTAACCCGCGCCCTCACACGCACGCTCCCCCTAAAGCGTTGCCGTACACTCACCTGGACCCTAAACCGTCCCCATCCCCTAACCCTAACCCTAGCCCGAACCCTAACCCTAACCCTTCCCCGAAGCAGGACCCTCACCCGTCCCCTAATCCTAACCCGTACGCTAACACTAACCCGCGCCCTCACACGCACGCTCCCCCTAAAGCGTTTCCGTACCCTCACCTGGACCCTAAACCGTCCCTGTCCCCTAACCCTAACCCTAGCACGAACCCTAACCCTAACCCTTCCCCGAAGCCTGACCTTCACCCGTCCCCTAATCCTAACCCGTACGCTAACACTAACCCGCGCCCTCACACGCACGCTGCCCCTAAAGCGTTGCCGTACCCTCACCTGGACCCTAAACCGTCCCCGTCCCCTAACCCTAACCCTAGCCCGAACCATAACCCTAACACTTCCCCGAAGCCTTACCCTCACCCGTCCCCTAATCCTAACCCGTACGCTAACACTAACCCGCGCCCTCACACGCACGCTCCCCCTAAAGCGTTGCCATACCCTCACCTGGACCCTAAACCGTCCCCGTCCCCTAACCCTAACCCTAGCCCGAACCCTAACCCTAACCCTTCCCCGAAGCCTGACCCTCACCCGTCCCCTAATCCTAACCCGTACGCTAACAGTAACCCGCGCCCTCACACGCACGCTCCCCCTAAAGCGTTGCCGTACCCTCACCTGGACGCTAAACCGTCCCCGTTCCCTAACCCTAACCCTAACCCTAGCCCGATCCCTAACCCTAACCCTTCCCCGAAGCATGACCCTCACCCGTCCCCTAATCCTAACCCGAACGCTAAAACTAACCCGCGCCCTCACACGCACGCTCCCCCTAAAGCGTTGCCGTACCCTCACCTGGACCCTAAACCGTCCCCGTCCCCTAACCCTAACCCTAGCCCGAACCCTAACCCTAACCCTTCCCCGAAGCCTGACCATCACCCGTCCCCTAATCCTAACCCGTACGCTAACACTAACCCGCGCCCTCACACGCACGCTCCCCCTAAAGCGTTTCCGTACCCTCACCAGGACCCTAAACCGTCCCCGTCCCCTAACCATAACCCTAGCCCGAACCCTAACCCTAACCCTTCCCCGAAGCCTGACCCTCACCCGTCCCATAATCCTAAACCGTACGCTAACACTAACCCGCGCCCTCACACGCACGCTCCCCCTAAAGCGTTGCCGTACCCTCACCTGGACCCTAAACCTTCCCCGTCCCCTAACCTTAACCCTAGCCCGAACCCTAACCCTAACCCTTCCCCGAAGCCTGACCCTCACCCGTCCCCTAATCCTAACCCGTACGCTAACACTAACCCGCGCCCTCACACGCACGCTCCCCCTAAAGCGTTGCCATACCGTCACCTGGACCCTAAACCGTCTCCATCCCCTAACCCTAACCCTGGCACGAACCCTAACCCTAACCCTTCTCCGAAGCCTGACCCTCACCCGTCCCCTAATCCTAACCCGTACGCAAACACTAACCCGCGCCCTCACACGCACGCTCCCCCTAAAGCGTTGCCGTACCCTCACCTGGACCCTAAACCGTCCCCGTCCCCTAACCCTAACCCTAGCCCGAACCCTAAACCTAACCCTTCCCCGAAGCCTGACCCTCACCCGTCCCCTAATCCTAACCCGTACGCTAACACTAACCCGTGCCCTCACACGCACGCTCCCCCTAAAGGGTTGCCGTACCCTCACCTGGACCCTAAACCGTCCCCGTCCCCTAACCCTAACCCTAGCCCGAACCCTAACCCTAACCCTTCCCCGAAGCCTGACCCTCACCCGTCCCCTAATCCTAACCCGTACGCTAACACTAACCCATACCCTCACACGCACGCTCCCCCTAAAGCGTTGCCGTACCCTCACCTGGACCCTAAACCGTCCCCGTCCCCTAACCCTAACCCTAGCCCGAACCCTAACCCTAACCCTTCCCCGAAGCCTGACCCTCACCCGTCCCATAATCCTAACCCTTACGCTAACACTAACCTGCGCCCTCACACGCACGCTCCCCCTAAAGCATTGCCGTACCCTCACCTGGACCCTAAACCGTCCCCGTCCCCTAACCCTAACCCTAGCCCGAACCCTAACCCTAACCCTTCCCCGAAGCCTGACCCTCACCCGTCCCCTAATCCTAACCCGTACGCTAACACTAACCCGCGCCCTCACACGCACGCTCCCCCTAAAGCGTTGCCGTACCCTCACCTGGACCCTAAACCGTCCCCGTCCCCTAACCCTAACCCTAGCCCGAACCCTAACCCTAACCCTTCCCCGAAGCCTGACACTCACCCGTCCCCTAATCCTAACCCGTACGCTAACACTAACCCGCGCCCTCACACGCACGCTCCCCCTAAAGCGTTGCCGTACCCTCACCTGGACCCTAAACCGTCCCCATCCCCTAACCCTAACCCTAGCCCGAACCCTAACCCTAACCCTTCCCCGAAGCCTGACCCTCACCCGTCCCCTAATCCTAACCCGTACGCTAACACTAACCCGCGCCCTCACACGCACGCTCCCCCTAAAGCGTTGCCGTACCCTCACCTGGACCCTAAACCGTCCCCGTCCCCTAACCCTAACCCTAGCCCGAACCCTAACCCTAACCCTTCCCCGAAGCCTGACCCTCACCCGTCCCCTAATCCTAACCCGTACGCTAACACTAACCCGCGCCCTCACACGCACGCTCCCCCTAAAGCGTTGAGGTACCCTCACCTGGACCCTAAACCGTCCCCGTCCCCTAACCCTAACCCTAGCCCGAACCCTAACCCTAACCCTTCCCCGAAGCGTGACCCTCACCCTTCCCCTAATCCTAACCCGTACGCTAATACTAACCCGGGCCCTCACACGCACGCTCCCCCTAAAGCGTTGCCGTACCCTCACCTGGACCCTAAACCGTCCCCGTCCCCTAACCCTAACCCTAGCCCGAACCCTAACCCTAACCCTTCCCCGAAGCCTGACCCTCACCCGTCCCCTAATCCTAACCCGTACGCTAACACTAACCCGCGCCCTCACACGCACGCTCCCCCTAAAGCGTTGCCGTACCCTCACCTGGACCCTAAACCGTCCCCGTCCCCTAACCCTAACCCTAGCCCGAACCCTAACCCTAACCCTTCCCCGAAGACTGACCCTCACCCGTCCCCTAATCCTAACCCGTACGCTAACACTAACCCACGCCCTCACACGCACGCTCCCCCTAAAGCGTTGCCGTACCCTCACCTGGACCCTAAACCGTCCCCGTCCCCTAACCCTAACCCTAGCCCGAACCCTAACCCTAACCCTTCCCCGAAGCCTGACCCTCACCTGTCCCCTAATCCTAACCCGTACGCTAACACTAACCCGCGCCCTCACACGCACGCTCCCCCTAAATCGTTGCCGTACCCTCACTTGGACCCTAAACCGTCCCCGTCCCCTAACCCTAACCCTAGCCCGAACCCTAACCCTAACCCTTCCCCGAAGCCTGACCCTCACCCGTCCCCTAATCCTAACCCGTACGCTAACACTAACGCGCGCCCTCACACGCACGCTCCCCCTAAAGCGTTGAGGTACCCTCACCTGGACCCTAAACCGTCCCCGTCCCCTAACCCTAACCCTAGCCCGAACCCTAACCCTAACCCTTCCCCGAAGCGTGACCCTCACCCGTCCCCTAATCCTAACCCGTACGCTAATACTAACCCGGGCCCTCACACGCACGCTCCCCCTAAAGCGTTGCCGTACCCTCACCTGGACCCTAAACCGTCCCCGTCCCCTAACCCTAACCCTAGCCCGAACCCTAACCCTAACCCTTCCCCGAAGCCTGACCCTCACCCGTCCCCTAATCCTAACCCGTACGCTAACACTAACCCGCGCCCTCACACGCACGCTCCCCCTAAAGCGTTGCCGTACCCTCACCTGGACCCTAAACCGTCCCCGTCCCCTAACCCTAACCCTAGCCCGAACCCTAACCCTAACCCTTCCCCGAAGACTGACCCTCACCCGTCCCCTAATCCTAACCCGTACGCTAACACTAACCCACGCCCTCACACGCACGCTCCCCTTAAAGCGTTGCCGTACCCTCACCTGGACCCTAAACCGTCCCCGTCCCCTAACCCTAACCCTAGCCCGAACCCTAACCCTAACCCTTCCCCGAAGCCTGACCCTCACCTGTCCCCTAATCCTAACCCGTACGCTAACACTAACCCGCGCCCTCACACGCACGCTCCCCCTAAATCGTTGCCGTACCCTCACCTGGACCCTAAACCGTCCCCGTCCCCTAACCCTAACCCTAGCCCGAACCCTAACCCTAACCCTTCCCCGAAGCCTGACCCTCACCCGTCCCCTAATCCTAACCCGTACGCTAACACTAACCCGCGCCCTCACACGCACGCTCCCCCTAAAGCGTTGCCGTACCCTCACCTGGACCCTAAACCGTCCCCGTCCCCTAACCCTAACCCTAGCCCGAACCCTAACCCTAAAACTTCCCCGAAGCCTGACCCTCACCCGTCCCCTAATCCTAACCCGTACGCTAACACTAACCCGCGCCCTCACACGCACGCTCCCCCTAAATCGTTGCCGTACCCTCACCTGGACCCTAAACCGTCCCCGTCCCCTAACCCTAACCCTAGCCCGAACCCTAACCCTAACCCTTCCCCGAAGCCTGACCCTCACCCGTCCCATAATCCTAACCCGTACGCTAACACTAACCCGCGCCCTCACACGCACGCTCCTCCTAAAGCGTTGCCGTACCCTCACCTGGACCCTAAACCGTCCCCGTCCCCTAACCCTAACCCTAGCCCGAACCCTAACCCTAACCCTTCCCCGAAGCCTGACCCTCACCCGTCCCCTAATCCTAACCCGTACGCTAACACTAACCCGCGCCCTCACACGCACGCTCCCCCTAAAGCGTTGCCGTACCCTCACCTGGACCCTAAACCGTCCCCGTCCCCTAACCCTAACCCTAGCCCGAACCCTAACCCTAACCCTTCTCCGAAGCCTGACCCTCACCCGTCCCCTAATCCTAACCCGTACGCTAACACTAACCCGCACCCTCACACGACGCTCCCCCTAAAGCGTTGCCGTACCCTCACCTGGACCCTAAACCGTCCCCGTCCCCTAACCCTAACCCTAGCCCGAACCCTAACCCTAACCCTTCCCCGAAGCCTGACCCTCACCCGTCCCCTAATCCTAACCCGTACGCTAACACTAACCCGCGCCCTCACACGCACTCTCCCCCTAAAGCGTTGCCGTACCCTCACCTGGACCCTAAACCGTCCCCGTCCCCTAACCCTAACCCTAGCCCGAACCCTAACCCTAACCCTTCCCCGAAGCCTGACCCTCACCCGTCCCCTAATCCTAACCC
>NW_027645965.1:0-51000 GCF_951394435.1 Stenella coeruleoalba | reverse complement strand
CATAGGTTTTAGGATACTTACTAGTCAGGTACATTCTTAGGCGTTTAATATGCAGTGTTGAGTCCATTTCGTTGAGCAAGTATTAGCTCTTGTCTATTACATATTTGGCTTAAAGAACTTTATCTGTGCTCATTTCAATCTCTGGTTTTATGCAGCACCCCAACTCACCTTTCCCCTTAAGCAAGCATAAGTTGGTTTTCGAAATTTGAGACCCTGTTCTGTTTTGTAATCCAGTTCCTGTGTAGCGAAGTTTACATTTTGTGTATTAGTGATATCTTATGATGTTTCTTTTTCTGTGTGACTTATTTCAGTTAGAATCATCATACCTGAATCCACTCATTGTGCTGCTAAGGGCCTGATGACATAGATTTCAATTGCTGAGGGATATTGCATTGTACGTAAGTACCACAACTACTTTATCCATTTTTCACTTTCTACGATATTGAACTTGTACCGTAAACGAGGTTCTTGTAAACAGAGCCGTCCCAAACTTTGGGGTGGCTGTGTATTTTTGATTTTAATTTCCCTAAGCTATAGGACCATAAGTGGAAGTGCCCTAGGCTCTGTTGCTTTGTTTTTTAGATGTTTCAGGAAACACCATACACTTCTCCCGAGTGTCTGTTGGCAATTTACATCCCGCCCATCAGCATAACAAGGCTCCCAGTTCTCCATGGCCTGTCCTGCCTTTCTGGATTTTACACATTTTTCAGATGGCCCCTTTGACTGGGGGGAAGCGACACTTCATTGTAGTGCAGATTTCGTTTGCAAGCTTGCTTGGTTGTCCAAAAAGGGCGTATGGGTTTTTTCCTGAATATATTCAGGAAAAAACGCATACGCCCTTTTTGGCCAAGTGCATCATGGTGCACGTTCTGCCTCTTTTCCTATGCTTTAAATGCAATTCCAGTCTACCTCCTGAAATTGGTTTCCCTGCAATTCTGCCCCGCTTTCAAGTTCTCTTGGCAGCCTTACTTCAGTCTATTTTTGGATGATAGCTGTCATTTATAACTCTGCAGGTTTGTGAATTACAGTGTCCCTGAGCTTCTTTCTTCAACTCGCTTTCCTGTGAGCTGGCCACAACACCGCAGGATTGCTTCAGGCCCTAATCTGGTTCCGGCACGGCATGCTGAGCCTTTGGTTAATTCCTCTTCCTGGTGGGAAATGAGAGTTAAATTTGCCCGTCCAGACACCTCCAGATAGTCTCTCAATGGGTCTCCCTATTCCTGTTCTTCTTCCGCAGAAATTGCAAACTGGGCCAAACAGGAGATTAAAGGCGCTGACTCTCCAAGTGGGGAGAGTGTTAGTAAAGCGTCTGGAATGTTGCACCCGAGTACCGGGGGAGGAAAACTGAGACATATTTGAACACGTCTCCCGTTCACACGGTTGATCATACTCTGGGTTCCACATGCATGTTTTAGCTGAAGGAAGAATACCTTAAACCTGGAGAGTTCAGACCCGTGTAATGGGTACCATGCAATATGACCTCAAAGGGTCTTCATTTGCTCACCGAACCTCTCCAATCCTATCACTGCTGCGTTTATGCCCCTGTACACACGCTTGATTCTCTTTTGGAGACATAGCAATCCACAGGTTTTAAGATACTTACTAGTCAGGTACATTCTTAGGCGTTTAATATGGGGTGTTGAGTCCATTTCGTTGAGCAAGGAGTAGCTCTTGTCTATTCCATATTTGGCTTAAGGAACTTTATCTGTGCTCATTTCAATCTCTGGTTTTATGCAGCACCCCAACTCACCTTTCCCCTTAAGCAAGCATAAGTTGGTTTTCTAAATTTGAGACCCTGTTCTGTTTTGGAATTCAGTTCCTGTGTAGCCAAGTTTACATTCCGTGTATTAGTGATATCTTATGATGTTTCTTTTTCTGTGTGACTTATTTCAGTTAGAATCATCATACCTGAATCCACTCATTATGCTGCTACGGGCCTGATGACATAGATTTCATTGCTGAGTGATACTGCATTGTACGTAAGTACCACAAGTTCTTTATCCATTTTTCACTTTCTGTGATATTGAACTTGTACGGTAAACGAGGTTCTTGTAAACAGTGGCGTCCCAAACTTTGGGGTGGCTGTGTCTTTTTTATTTTAATTTCCCTAAGCTATAGGACCATAAGTGGAAGTGCCCAAGGCTCTGTTGCTTTGTTTTTTAGATGTTTCAGGAAACACCATACACTACTCCCGAGTGTCTGTTGGCAATTTACATCCCTCCCATCAGCATAACAAGGCTCCCAGTTCTCCATGGCCTGTCCTGCCTTTCTGGATTTTACACATTTTTCAGATGGCCCCTTTGACTGGGGGGAAGCGACACTTCATTGTAGTGCAGATTTCGTTTGCAAGCTTGCTTGGTTGTCCAAAAAGGGCGTATGGGTTTTTTCCTGAATATATTCAGGAAAAAACGCATACGCCCTTTTTGGCCAAGTGCATCATGGTGCACGTTCTGCCTCTTTTCCTATGCTTTAAATGCAATTCCAGTCTACCTCCTGAAATTGGTTTCCCTGCAATTCTGCCCCGCTTTCAAGTTCTCTTGGCAGCCTTACTTCAGTCTATTTTTGGACGATAGCTGTCATTTATAACTCTGCAGGTTTGTGAATTACAGTGTCCCTGAGCTTCTTTCTTCAACTCGCTTTCCTGTGAGCTGGCCACAACACCGCAGGATTGCTTCAGGCCCTAATCTGGTTCCGGCACGGCATGCTGAGCCTTTGGTTAATTCCTCTTCCTGGTGGGAAATGAGAGTTAAATTTGCCCGTCCAGACACCTCCAGATAGTCTCTCAATGGGTCTCCCTATTCCTGTTCTTCTTCCGCAGAAATTGCAAACTGGGCCAAACAGGAGATTAAAGGCGCTGACTCTCCAAGTGGGGAGAGTGTTAGTAAAGCGTCTGGAATGTTGCACCCGAGTACCGGGGGAGGAAAACTGAGACATATTTGAACACGTCTCCCGTTCACACGGTTGATCATACTCTGGGTTCCACATGCATGTTTTAGCTGAAGGAAGAATACCTTAAACCTGGAGAGTTCAGACCCGTGTAATGGGTACCATGCAATATGACCTCAAAGGGTCTTCATTTGCTCACCGAACCTCTCCAATCCTGTCACTGCTGCGTTTATGCCCCTGTACACACGCTTGATTCTCTTTTGGAGACATAGCAATCCACAGGTTTTAAGATACTTACTAGTCAGGTACATTCTTAGGCGTTTAATATGGGGTGTTGAGTCCATTTCGTTGAGCAAGGAGTAGCTCTTGTCTATTCCATATTTGGCTTAAGGAACTTTATCTGTGCTCATTTCAATCTCTGGTTTTATGCAGCACCCCAACTCACCTTTCCCCTTAAGCAAGCATAAGTTGGTTTTCTAAATTTGAGACCCTGTTCTGTTTTGGAATTCAGTTCCTGTGTAGCCAAGTTTACATTCCGTGTATTAGTGATATCTTATGATGTTTCTTTTTCTGTGTGACTTATTTCAGTTAGAATCATCATACCTGAATCCACTCATTATGCTGCTACGGGCCTGATGACATAGATTTCATTGCTGAGTGATACTGCATTGTACGTAAGTACCACAAGTTCTTTATCCATTTTTCACTTTCTGTGATATTGAACTTGTACGGTAAACGAGGTTCTTGTAAACAGTGGCGTCCCAAACTTTGGGGTGGCTGTGTCTTTTTTATTTTAATTTCCCTAAGCTATAGGACCATAAGTGGAAGTGCCCAAGGCTCTGTTGCTTTGTTTTTTAGATGTTTCAGGAAACACCATACACTACTCCCGAGTGTCTGTTGGCAATTTACATCCCTCCCATCAGCATAACAAGGCTCCCAGTTCTCCATGGCCTGTCCTGCCTTTCTGGATTTTACACATTTTTCAGATGGCCCCTTTGACTGGGGGGAAGCGACACTTCATTGTAGTGCAGATTTCGTTTGCAAGCTTGCTTGGTTGTCCAAAAAGGGCGTATGGGTTTTTTCCTGAATATATTCAGGAAAAAACGCATACGCCCTTTTTGGCCAAGTGCATCATGGTGCACGTTCTGCCTCTTTTCCTATGCTTTAAATGCAATTCCAGTCTACCTCCTGAAATTGGTTTCCCTGCAATTCTGCCCCGCTTTCAAGTTCTCTTGGCAGCCTTACTTCAGTCTATTTTTGGACGATAGCTGTCATTTATAACTCTGCAGGTTTGTGAATTACAGTGTCCCTGAGCTTCTTTCTTCAACTCGCTTTCCTGTGAGCTGGCCACAACACCGCAGGATTGCTTCAGGCCCTAATCTGGTTCCGGCACGGCATGCTGAGCCTTTGGTTAATTCCTCTTCCTGGTGGGAAATGAGAGTTAAATTTGCCCGTCCAGACACCTCCAGATAGTCTCTCAATGGGTCTCCCTATTCCTGTTCTTCTTCCGCAGAAATTGCAAACTGGGCCAAACAGGAGATTAAAGGCGCTGACTCTCCAAGTGGGGAGAGTGTTAGTAAAGCGTCTGGAATGTTGCACCCGAGTACCGGGGGAGGAAAACTGAGACATATTTGAACACGTCTCCCGTTCACACGGTTGATCATACTCTGGGTTCCACATGCATGTTTTAGCTGAAGGAAGAATACCTTAAACCTGGAGAGTTCAGACCCGTGTAATGGGTACCATGCAATATGACCTCAAAGGGTCTTCATTTGCTCACCGAACCTCTCCAATCCTGTCACTGCTGCGTTTATGCCCCTGTACACACGCTTGATTCTCTTTTGGAGACATAGCAATCCACAGGTTTTAAGATACTTACTAGTCAGGTACATTCTTAGGCGTTTAATATGGGGTGTTGAGTCCATTTCGTTGAGCAAGGAGTAGCTCTTGTCTATTCCATATTTGGCTTAAGGAACTTTATCTGTGCTCATTTCAATCTCTGGTTTTATGCAGCACCCCAACTCACCTTTCCCCTTAAGCAAGCATAAGTTGGTTTTCTAAATTTGAGACCCTGTTCTGTTTTGGAATTCAGTTCCTGTGTAGCCAAGTTTACATTCCGTGTATTAGTGATATCTTATGATGTTTCTTTTTCTGTGTGACTTATTTCAGTTAGAATCATCATACCTGAATCCACTCATTATGCTGCTACGGGCCTGATGACATAGATTTCATTGCTGAGTGATACTGCATTGTACGTAAGTACCACAAGTTCTTTATCCATTTTTCACTTTCTGTGATATTGAACTTGTACGATAAACGAGGTTCTTGTAAACAGTGGCGTCCCAAACTTTGGGGTGGCTGTGTCTTTTTTATTTTAATTTCCCTAAGCTATAGGACCATAAGTGGAAGTGCCCAAGGCTCTGTTGCTTTGTTTTTTAGATGTTTCAGGAAACACCATACACTACTCCCGAGTGTCTGTTGGCAATTTACATCCCTCCCATCAGCATAACAAGGCTCCCAGTTCTCCATGGCCTGTCCTGCCTTTCTGGATTTTACCCTTTTTTCAGATGGCCCTTTTGACCAGGGGGACGTGAGACTTCATTGTAGTGCAGATTTCCTTTGCAAGCTTGCTTGGTTGGCCAAAAAGGGCGTATGCGTTTTTTCCTGAATATATTCAGGAAAAAACGCATACGCCCTTTTTGGCCAAGTGCATCATTGTGGACGTTCTGCCTCTTTTCCTATGCTTTCAATGCAATTCCAGTCTACCTCCTGAAATCGGTTTCCTGCAATTCTGCCCCGCTTTCAAGTCCTCTTGGCAACCTTACTTCAGTATATTTTTGGACGATAGCTGTCATTTATAACTCTGCAGGTTTGTGAATTACAGTGCCCCTGAGCTCCTTTTTTCCACCTGCTTTCTTGTGACCTGGCCGCAACACCGCAGGATGGCTTCAGGCCCTAATCTGGTTCCGGCACGGCACGCTGAGCCTTTGGTTATTTCCTCTACCAGGTGGGAAATGAGAGTTAAATTTGCCCGTCCAGACACCTCCAGCTAGTCTCTCATTGGTTCTCCCTATTCCTGTTCATCTTCCGCAGAAATTGAAAACTGGGCCAAACAGGTGATTAAAGGCGCTGACTCTCCAAGTGTGGAGAGTGTTAGTAAAGCGTCTGGAATGTTGCACCCGAGTACCGGGGGAGGAAAACTGAGACATATTTGAACACGTCTCCCGTTCACACGGTTGATCATACTCTGGGTTCCACATGCATGTTTTAGCTGAAGGAAGAATACCTTAAACCTGGAGAGTTCAGACCCGTGTAATGGGTACCATGCAATATGACTTCAAAGGGTCTTCATTTGCTCACCGAACATCTCCAATCCTATCACTGCTGCGTTTATGCCCCTGTACACACGCTTGATTCTCTTTTGGAGACATAGCAATCCATAGGTTTTAAGATACTTACTAGTCAGGTACATTCTTAGGCGTTTAATATGGGGTGTTGAGTCCATTTCGTTGAGCAAGGAGTAGCTCTTGTCTATTCCATATTTGGCTTAAGGAACTTTATCTGTGCTCATTTCAATCTCTGGTTTTATGCAGCACCCCAACTCACCTTTCCCCTTAAGCAAGCATAAGTTGGTTTTCTAAATTTGAGACCCTGTTCTGTTTTGGAATTCAGTTCCTGTGTAGCCAAGTTTACATTCCGTGTATTAGTGATATCTTATGATGTTTCTTTTTCTGTGTGACTTATTTCAGTTAGAATCATCATACCTGAATCCACTCATTATGCTGCTACGGGCCTGATGACATAGATTTCATTGCTGAGTGATACTGCATTGTACGTAAGTACCACAAGTTCTTTATCCATTTTTCACTTTCTGTGATATTGAACTTGTACGGTAAACGAGGTTCTTGTAAACAGTGGCGTCCCAAACTTTGGGGTGGCTGTGTCTTTTTGATTTTAATTTCCCTAAGCTATAGGACCATAAGTGGAAGTGCCCGAGGCTCTGTTGCTTTGTTTTTTAGATGTTTCAGGAAACACCATACACTACTACCGAGTGTCTGTTGGCAATTTACATCCCGCCCATCAGCATAACAAGGCTCCCAGTTCTCCATGGCCTGTCCTGCCTTTCTGGATTTTACCCTTTTTTCAGATGGCCCTTTTGACCAGGGGGAAGTGAGACTTCATTGTAGTGCAGATTTCCATTGCAAGCTTGCTTGGTTGGCCAAAAAGGGCGTATGCGTTTTTTCCTGAATATATTCAGGAAAAAACGCATACGCCCTTTTTGGCCAAGTGCATCATTGTGGACGTTCTGCCTCTTTTCCTATGCTTTCAATGCAATTCCAGTCTACCTCCTGAAATCGGTTTCCTGCAATTCTGCCCCGCTTTCAAGTCCTCTTGGCAGCCTTACTTCAGTCTATTTTTGGACGATAGCTGTCATTTATAACTCTGCAGGTTTGTGAATTACAGTGCCCCTGAGCTCCTTTCTTCAACTCGCTTTCTTTTGAGCTGGCCGCAACACCGCAGGATGGCTTCAGGCCCTAATCTGGTTCCGGCACGGCACACTGAGCCTTTGGTTAATTCCTCTTCCTGGTGGGAAATGAGAGTTAAATTTGCCCGTCCAGACACCTCCAGCTAGTCTCTCATTGGTTCTCGCTATTGCTGTTCATCTTCCGCAGAAATTGCAAACTGGGCCAAACAGGAGGTTAAAGGGACTGACTCTCCAAGTCGGGAGAGTGTTAGTAAAGCGTCTGGAATGTTGCACCCGAGTACCAGGGTACGAAAACTGAGACATATTTGAACACGTCTCCCGATCACACGGTTGATCATACTCTAGGTTCCACATGCATGTTTTAGCTCAAGGAAGAATACCTTAAACCTGGAGAGTTCAGACCCGTGTAATGTTTACCATGCAATATGACTTCAAAGGGTCTTCATTTGGTCACCGAACCTCTCCAATCCTATCACTGCTGTGTTTATGCCCCTGTACACATGCCTGATTCTCTTTTGGAGACATAGCAAGCCATAGGTTTTAAGATACTTACTAGTCAGGCACATTCTTAGGCGTTTAATATGGGGTGTTGAGTCCATTTCGTTGAGCAAGGAGTAGCTCTTGTCTATTCCATATTTGGCTTAAGGAACTTTATCTGTGCTCATTTCAATCTCTGGTTTTATGCAGCACCCCAACTCACCTTTCCCCTTAAGCAAGCATAAGTTGGTTTTCTAAATTTGAGACCCTGTTCTGTTTTGGAATTCAGTTCCTGTGTAGCCAAGTTTACATTCCGTGTATTAGTGATATCTTATGATGTTTCTTTTTCTGTGTGACTTATTTCAGTTAGAATCATCATACCTGAATCCACTCATTATGCTGCTACGGGCCTGATGACATAGATTTCATTGCTGAGTGATACTGCATTGTACGTAAGTACCACAAGTTCTTTATCCATTTTTCACTTTCTGTGATATTGAACTTGTACGGTAAACGAGGTTCTTGTAAACAGTGGCGTCCCAAACTTTGGGGTGGCTGTGTCTTTTTGATTTTAATTTCCCTAAGCTATAGGACCATAAGTGGAAGTGCCCGAGGCTCTGTTGCTTTGTTTTTTAGATGTTTCAGGAAACACCATACACTACTACCGAGTGTCTGTTGGCAATTTACATCCCGCCCATCAGCATAACAAGGCTCCCAGTTCTCCATGGCCTGTCCTGCCTTTCTGGATTTTACCCTTTTTTCAGATGGCCCTTTTGACCAGGGGGAAGTGAGACTTCATTGTAGTGCAGATTTCCATTGCAAGCTTGCTTGGTTGGCCAAAAAGGGCGTATGCGTTTTTTCCTGAATATATTCAGGAAAAAACGCATACGCCCTTTTTGGCCAAGTGCATCATTGTGGACGTTCTGCCTCTTTTCCTATGCTTTCAATGCAATTCCAGTCTACCTCCTGAAATCGGTTTCCTGCAATTCTGCCCCGCTTTCAAGTCCTCTTGGCAGCCTTACTTCAGTCTATTTTTGGACGATAGCTGTCATTTATAACTCTGCAGGTTTGTGAATTACAGTGCCCCTGAGCTCCTTTCTTCAACTCGCTTTCTTTTGAGCTGGCCGCAACACCGCAGGATGGCTTCAGGCCCTAATCTGGTTCCGGCACGGCACACTGAGCCTTTGGTTAATTCCTCTTCCTGGTGGGAAATGAGAGTTAAATTTGCCCGTCCAGACACCTCCAGCTAGTCTCTCATTGGTTCTCGCTATTGCTGTTCATCTTCCGCAGAAATTGCAAACTGGGCCAAACAGGAGGTTAAAGGGACTGACTCTCCAAGTCGGGAGAGTGTTAGTAAAGCGTCTGGAATGTTGCACCCGAGTACCAGGGTACGAAAACTGAGACATATTTGAACACGTCTCCCGATCACACGGTTGATCATACTCTAGGTTCCACATGCATGTTTTAGCTCAAGGAAGAATACCTTAAACCTGGAGAGTTCAGACCCGTGTAATGTTTACCATGCAATATGACTTCAAAGGGTCTTCATTTGGTCACCGAACCTCTCCAATCCTATCACTGCTGTGTTTATGCCCCTGTACACATGCCTGATTCTCTTTTGGAGACATAGCAAGCCATAGGTTTTAAGATACTTACTAGTCAGGCACATTCTTAGGCGTTTAATATGCGGTGTTGAGTCCATTTCATTGAGCAAGGAGTAGCTCTTGTCTATTCCATATTTGGCTTAAGGAACTTTATCTGTGCTCATTTCGATCTCTGGTTTTATGCAGCACCCCAACTCACCTTTACCCTTAAGCAAGCATAAGTTGGTTTTCTAAATTTGAGACCCTGTTGTGTTCTGTAATTCAGTTCCTGTGTAGCCAAGTTTACATTCTGTGTATTACTGATATCTTATGATGTTTCTTTTTCTGTGTGACTTATTTCAGTTAGAATCATCATACCTGAATCCACTCATTGTGCTGCTAAGGGCCTGATGACATAGATTTCATTGCTGAGTGATATTGCTTTGTAAGTAAATACCACAACTTCTTTATCCATTTTTCACTTTCTGCGATGTTGAACTTGTACTGTAAACGAGGTTCTTGTAAACAGAGGCGTCCCAAACTTTGGGGTGGCTGTGTCTTTTTGATTTTAATTTCCCTAAGCTATAGGACCATAAGTGGAAGTGCCCTAGGCTCTGTTGCTTTGATTTTTAGATGTTTCAGGAAACACCATACACTTCTCCCGAGTGTCTGTTGGCAATTTACATCCCGCCCATCAGCATAACAAGGCTCCCAGTTCTCCATGGCCTGTCCTGCCTTTCTGGATTTTACACTTTTTTAGATGTCCCTTTTGACCGGGGGGAAGTGAGACTTCATTGTAGTGCAGATTTCCTTTGCAAGCTTGCTTGGTTGGCCAAAAAGCGCGTATGCGTTTTTTCCTGAATATATTCAGGAAAAAATGCATACGCCCTTTTTGGCCAAGTGCATCATGGTGCACGTTCTGCCTCTTTTCCTATGCTTTCAATGCAATTCCAGTCTACCTCCTGAAATCGGTTTCCTGCAATTCTGCCCCACTTTCAAGTCCTCTTGGCAGCCTTACTTCAGTATATTTTTGGACGATAGCTGTCATTTGTAACTCTGCAGGTTTGTGAATTACAGTGCCCCTGAGCTCCTTTCTTCAACTCGCTTTCTTTTGAGCTGGCCGCAGCACCACAGGATGGCTTCAGGCCCTAATCTGGTTCCGGCACGGCACGCTGAGCCTTTGGTTATTTCCTCTTCCTGGTGGGAAATGAGAGTTAAATTTGCCCGTCCAGACACCTCCAGCTACTCTCTCATTGGTTCTCGCTATTCCTGTTCATCTTCTGCAGAAATTGCAAACTGGGCCAAACAGGAGGTTAAAGGGACTGACTCTCCAAGTCGGGAGAGTGTTAGTAAAGCGTCTGGAATGTTGCACCCGCGTACCAGGGTACGAAAACTGAGACATATTTGAACACGTCTCCCGTTCACACGGTTGATCATAGTCTGGGTTCCACATGCATGTTTTAGCTGAAGGAAGAATACCTTAAACCTGGAGAGTTGAGACCGGTGGAATGGGTACCATGCAATATGACTTCAAAGGGTCTTCATTTGCTCACCGAACATCTCCAATCCTATCACTGCTGCATTTATGCCCCTGTACACACGCTTGATTCTCGTTTGGAGACATAGCAATCCATAGGTTTTAAGATACTTACTAGTCAGGTACATTCTTAGGCGTTTAATATGGGGTGTTGAGTCCATTTCGTTGAGCAAGGAGTAGCTCTTGTCTATTCCATATTTGGCTTAAGGAACTTTATCTGTGCTCATTTCAATCACTGGTTTTATGCAGCACCCCAACTCACCTTTCCCCTTAAGCAAGCATAAGTTGGTTTTCTAAATTTGAGACCCTATTCTGTTTTGGAATTCAGTTCCTGTGTAGCCAAGTTTACATTCCATGTATTAGTGATATCTTATGATGTTTCTTCTTCTGTGTGACTTATTTCAGTTAGAATCATCGTACCTGAATCCACTCATTATGCTGCTACGGGACTGATGACATAGATTTCATTGCTGAGTGATACTACATTGTACGTAAGTACCACAAGTTCTTTATCCATTTTTCACTTTCTGTGATATTGAACTTGTACGGTAAACGAGGTTCTTGTAAACAGAGGCTTCCCAAACTTTGGGGTGGCTGTGTCTTTTTGATTTTAATTTCCCTAAGCTATAGGACCATAAGTGGAAGTGCACTAGGCTCTGTTGCTTTTTTTTTAGATGTTTCAGAAAACACCATACAATTCTCCGGAGTGGCTGTTGGCAATTTACATCCCGCCCATCAGCATAACAAGGCTCCCAGTTCTCCATGGCCTGTCCTGCCTTTCTGGATTTTACACTTTTTTCAGATGGCCCTTTTGACCGGGGGGAAGTGAGACTTCATTGTAGTGCAGATTTCCTTTGCAAGTTTACTTCGTTGGCCAAAAAGGGCGTATGGGTTTTTTCCTGAATATATTCAGGAAAAAACACATACGCCCTTTTTGGCCAAGTGCATCATTGTGGACGTTCTGCCTCTTTTCCTATGCTTTCAATGCAATTCCAGTCTACCTCCTGAAATCGGTTTCCTGCAATTCTGCCCCGCTTTCAAGTCCTCTTGGCAGCCTTACTTCAGTATATTTTTGGACGATAGCTGTCATTTATAACTCTGCAGGTTTGTGAATTACAGTGCCCCTGATCTCCTTTCTTCAACTCGCTTTCTTTTGAGCTGGCCGCAACACCGCAGGATGGCTTCAGGCCCTAATCTGGTTCCGGCACGGCACACTGAGCCTTTGGTTAATTCCTCTTCCTGGTGGGAAATGAGAGTTGAATTTGCCCGTCCAGACACCTCCAGCTAGCCTCTCCTTGGTTCTCGCTATTCCTGTTCATCTTCTGCAGAAATTGCAAACTGGGCCAAACAGGTGATTAAAGGCGCTGACTCTCCAAGTGTGGAGAGTGTTAGTAAAGCGTCTGGAATGTTGCACCCGAGTACCGGGGGAGGAAAACTGAGACATATTTGAACACGTCTCCCGTTCACACGGTTGATCATACTCTGGGTTCCACATGCATGTTTTAGCTGAAGGAAGAATACCTTAAACCTGGAGAGTTCAGACCCGTGTAATGGGTACCATGCAATATGACTTCAAAGGGTCTTCATTTGCTCACCGAACATCTCCAATCCTACCACTGCTGCGTTTATGCCCCTGTACACACGCTTGATTCTCTTTTGGAGACATAGCAATCCATAGGTTTTAAGATACTTACTAGTCAGGTACATTCTTAGGCGTTTAATATGGGGTGTTGAGTCCATTTCGTTGAGCAAGGAGTAGCTCTTGTCTATTCCATATTTGGCTTAAGGAACTTTATCTGTGCTCATTTCAATCTCTGGTTTTATGCAGCACCCCAACTCACCTTTCCCCTTAAGCAAGCATAAGTTGGTTTTCTAAATTTGAGACCCTGTTCTGTTTTGGAATTCAGTTCCTGTGTAGCCAAGTTTACATTCCGTGTATTAGTGATATCTTATGATGTTTCTTTTTCTGTGTGACTTATTTCAGTTAGAATCATCATACCTGAATCCACTCATTATGCTGCTACGGGCCTGATGACATAGATTTCATTGCTGAGTGATACTGCATTGTACGTAAGTACCACAAGTTCTTTATCCATTTTTCACTTTCTGTGATATTGAACTTGTACGGTAAACGAGGTTCTTGTAAACAGTGGCGTCCCAAACTTTGGGGTGGCTGTGTCTTTTTGATTTTAATTTCCCTAAGCTATAGGACCATAAGTGGAAGTGCCCGAGGCTCTGTTGCTTTGTTTTTTAGATGTTTCAGGAAACACCATACACTACTACCGAGTGTCTGTTGGCAATTTACATCCCGCCCATCAGCATAACAAGGCTCCCAGTTCTCCATGGCCTGTCCTGCCTTTCTGGATTTTACCCTTTTTTCAGATGGCCCTTTTGACCAGGGGGAAGTGAGACTTCATTGTAGTGCAGATTTCCATTGCAAGCTTGCTTGGTTGGCCAAAAAGGGCGTATGCGTTTTTTCCTGAATATATTCAGGAAAAAACGCATACGCCCTTTTTGGCCAAGTGCATCATTGTGGACGTTCTGCCTCTTTTCCTATGCTTTCAATGCAATTCCAGTCTACCTCCTGAAATCGGTTTCCTGCAATTCTGCCCCGCTTTCAAGTCCTCTTGGCAGCCTTACTTCAGTCTATTTTTGGACGATAGCTGTCATTTATAACTCTGCAGGTTTGTGAATTACAGTGCCCCTGAGCTCCTTTCTTCAACTCGCTTTCTTTTGAGCTGGCCGCAACACCGCAGGATGGCTTCAGGCCCTAATCTGGTTCCGGCACGGCACACTGAGCCTTTGGTTAATTCCTCTTCCTGGTGGGAAATGAGAGTTAAATTTGCCCGTCCAGACACCTCCAGCTAGTCTCTCATTGGTTCTCGCTATTGCTGTTCATCTTCCGCAGAAATTGCAAACTGGGCCAAACAGGAGGTTAAAGGGACTGACTCTCCAAGTCGGGAGAGTGTTAGTAAAGCGTCTGGAATGTTGCACCCGAGTACCAGGGTACGAAAACTGAGACATATTTGAACACGTCTCCCGATCACACGGTTGATCATACTCTAGGTTCCACATGCATGTTTTAGCTCAAGGAAGAATACCTTAAACCTGGAGAGTTCAGACCCGTGTAATGTTTACCATGCAATATGACTTCAAAGGGTCTTCATTTGGTCACCGAACCTCTCCAATCCTATCACTGCTGTGTTTATGCCCCTGTACACATGCCTGATTCTCTTTTGGAGACATAGCAAGCCATAGGTTTTAAGATACTTACTAGTCAGGCACATTCTTAGGCGTTTAATATGGGGTGTTGAGTCCATTTCGTTGAGCAAGGAGTAGCTCTTGTCTATTCCATATTTGGCTTAAGGAACTTTATCTGTGCTCATTTCAATCTCTGGTTTTATGCAGCACCCCAACTCACCTTTCCCCTTAAGCAAGCATAAGTTGGTTTTCTAAATTTGAGACCCTGTTCTGTTTTGGAATTCAGTTCCTGTGTAGCCAAGTTTACATTCCGTGTATTAGTGATATCTTATGATGTTTCTTTTTCTGTGTGACTTATTTCAGTTAGAATCATCATACCTGAATCCACTCATTATGCTGCTACGGGCCTGATGACATAGATTTCATTGCTGAGTGATACTGCATTGTACGTAAGTACCACAAGTTCTTTATCCATTTTTCACTTTCTGTGATATTGAACTTGTACGGTAAACGAGGTTCTTGTAAACAGTGGCGTCCCAAACTTTGGGGTGGCTGTGTCTTTTTGATTTTAATTTCCCTAAGCTATAGGACCATAAGTGGAAGTGCCCGAGGCTCTGTTGCTTTGTTTTTTAGATGTTTCAGGAAACACCATACACTACTACCGAGTGTCTGTTGGCAATTTACATCCCGCCCATCAGCATAACAAGGCTCCCAGTTCTCCATGGCCTGTCCTGCCTTTCTGGATTTTACCCTTTTTTCAGATGGCCCTTTTGACCAGGGGGAAGTGAGACTTCATTGTAGTGCAGATTTCCATTGCAAGCTTGCTTGGTTGGCCAAAAAGGGCGTATGCGTTTTTTCCTGAATATATTCAGGAAAAAACGCATACGCCCTTTTTGGCCAAGTGCATCATTGTGGACGTTCTGCCTCTTTTCCTATGCTTTCAATGCAATTCCAGTCTACCTCCTGAAATCGGTTTCCTGCAATTCTGCCCCGCTTTCAAGTCCTCTTGGCAGCCTTACTTCAGTCTATTTTTGGACGATAGCTGTCATTTATAACTCTGCAGGTTTGTGAATTACAGTGCCCCTGAGCTCCTTTCTTCAACTCGCTTTCTTTTGAGCTGGCCGCAACACCGCAGGATGGCTTCAGGCCCTAATCTGGTTCCGGCACGGCACACTGAGCCTTTGGTTAATTCCTCTTCCTGGTGGGAAATGAGAGTTAAATTTGCCCGTCCAGACACCTCCAGCTAGTCTCTCATTGGTTCTCGCTATTGCTGTTCATCTTCCGCAGAAATTGCAAACTGGGCCAAACAGGAGGTTAAAGGGACTGACTCTCCAAGTCGGGAGAGTGTTAGTAAAGCGTCTGGAATGTTGCACCCGAGTACCAGGGTACGAAAACTGAGACATATTTGAACACGTCTCCCGATCACACGGTTGATCATACTCTAGGTTCCACATGCATGTTTTAGCTCAAGGAAGAATACCTTAAACCTGGAGAGTTCAGACCCGTGTAATGTTTACCATGCAATATGACTTCAAAGGGTCTTCATTTGGTCACCGAACCTCTCCAATCCTATCACTGCTGTGTTTATGCCCCTGTACACATGCCTGATTCTCTTTTGGAGACATAGCAAGCCATAGGTTTTAAGATACTTACTAGTCAGGCACATTCTTAGGCGTTTAATATGCGGTGTTGAGTCCATTTCATTGAGCAAGGAGTAGCTCTTGTCTATTCCATATTTGGCTTAAGGAACTTTATCTGTGCTCATTTCGATCTCTGGTTTTATGCAGCACCCCAACTCACCTTTACCCTTAAGCAAGCATAAGTTGGTTTTCTAAATTTGAGACCCTGTTGTGTTCTGTAATTCAGTTCCTGTGTAGCCAAGTTTACATTCTGTGTATTACTGATATCTTATGATGTTTCTTTTTCTGTGTGACTTATTTCAGTTAGAATCATCATACCTGAATCCACTCATTGTGCTGCTAAGGGCCTGATGACATAGATTTCATTGCTGAGTGATATTGCTTTGTAAGTAAATACCACAACTTCTTTATCCATTTTTCACTTTCTGCGATGTTGAACTTGTACTGTAAACGAGGTTCTTGTAAACAGAGGCGTCCCAAACTTTGGGGTGGCTGTGTCTTTTTGATTTTAATTTCCCTAAGCTATAGGACCATAAGTGGAAGTGCCCTAGGCTCTGTTGCTTTGATTTTTAGATGTTTCAGGAAACACCATACACTTCTCCCGAGTGTCTGTTGGCAATTTACATCCCGCCCATCAGCATAACAAGGCTCCCAGTTCTCCATGGCCTGTCCTGCCTTTCTGGATTTTACACTTTTTTAGATGTCCCTTTTGACCGGGGGGAAGTGAGACTTCATTGTAGTGCAGATTTCCTTTGCAAGCTTGCTTGGTTGGCCAAAAAGCGCGTATGCGTTTTTTCCTGAATATATTCAGGAAAAAATGCATACGCCCTTTTTGGCCAAGTGCATCATGGTGCACGTTCTGCCTCTTTTCCTATGCTTTCAATGCAATTCCAGTCTACCTCCTGAAATCGGTTTCCTGCAATTCTGCCCCACTTTCAAGTCCTCTTGGCAGCCTTACTTCAGTATATTTTTGGACGATAGCTGTCATTTGTAACTCTGCAGGTTTGTGAATTACAGTGCCCCTGAGCTCCTTTCTTCAACTCGCTTTCTTTTGAGCTGGCCGCAGCACCACAGGATGGCTTCAGGCCCTAATCTGGTTCCGGCACGGCACGCTGAGCCTTTGGTTATTTCCTCTTCCTGGTGGGAAATGAGAGTTAAATTTGCCCGTCCAGACACCTCCAGCTAGTCTCTCATTGGTTCTCGCTATTCCTGTTCATCTTCTGCAGAAATTGCAAACTGGGCCAAACAGGAGGTTAAAGGGACTGACTCTCCAAGTCGGGAGAGTGTTAGTAAAGCGTCTGGAATGTTGCACCCGCGTACCAGGGTACGAAAACTGAGACATATTTGAACACGTCTCCCGTTCACACGGTTGATCATAGTCTGGGTTCCACATGCATGTTTTAGCTGAAGGAAGAATACCTTAAACCTGGAGAGTTGAGACCGGTGGAATGGGTACCATGCAATATGACTTCAAAGGGTCTTCATTTGCTCACCGAACATCTCCAATCCTATCACTGCTGCATTTATGCCCCTGTACACACGCTTGATTCTCGTTTGGAGACATAGCAATCCATAGGTTTTAAGATACTTACTAGTCAGGTACATTCTTAGGCGTTTAATATGGGGTGTTGAGTCCATTTCGTTGAGCAAGGAGTAGCTCTTGTCTATTCCATATTTGGCTTAAGGAACTTTATCTGTGCTCATTTCAATCACTGGTTTTATGCAGCACCCCAACTCACCTTTCCCCTTAAGCAAGCATAAGTTGGTTTTCTAAATTTGAGACCCTATTCTGTTTTGGAATTCAGTTCCTGTGTAGCCAAGTTTACATTCCATGTATTAGTGATATCTTATGATGTTTCTTCTTCTGTGTGACTTATTTCAGTTAGAATCATCGTACCTGAATCCACTCATTATGCTGCTACGGGACTGATGACATAGATTTCATTGCTGAGTGATACTACATTGTACGTAAGTACCACAAGTTCTTTATCCATTTTTCACTTTCTGTGATATTGAACTTGTACGGTAAACGAGGTTCTTGTAAACAGAGGCTTCCCAAACTTTGGGGTGGCTGTGTCTTTTTGATTTTAATTTCCCTAAGCTATAGGACCATAAGTGGAAGTGCACTAGGCTCTGTTGCTTTTTTTTTAGATGTTTCAGAAAACACCATACAATTCTCCGGAGTGGCTGTTGGCAATTTACATCCCGCCCATCAGCATAACAAGGCTCCCAGTTCTCCATGGCCTGTCCTGCCTTTCTGGATTTTACACTTTTTTCAGATGGCCCTTTTGACCGGGGGGAAGTGAGACTTCATTGTAGTGCAGATTTCCTTTGCAAGTTTACTTCGTTGGCCAAAAAGGGCGTATGGGTTTTTTCCTGAATATATTCAGGAAAAAACACATACGCCCTTTTTGGCCAAGTGCATCATTGTGGACGTTCGGCCTCTTTTCCTATGCTTTCAATGCAATTCCAGTCTACCTCCTGAAATCGGTTTCCTGCAATTCTGCCCCGCTTTCAAGTCCTCTTGGCAGCCTTACTTCAGTATATTTTTGGACGATAGCTGTCATTTATAACTCTGCAGGTTTGTGAATTACAGTGCCCCTGATCTCCTTTCTTCAACTCGCTTTCTTTTGAGCTGGCCGCAACACCGCAGGATGGCTTCAGGCCCTAATCTGGTTCCGGCACGGCACACTGAGCCTTTGGTTAATTCCTCTTCCTGGTGGGAAATGAGAGTTAAATTTGCCCGTCCAGACACCTCCAGCTAGTCTCTCATTGGTTCTCGCTATTCCTGTTCATCTTCCGCAGAAATTGCAAACTGGGCCAAACAGGAGGTTAAAGGCGCTGACTCTCCAAGTGGGGAGAGTGTTAGTAAAGCGTCTGGAATGTTGCACCCGAGTACCGGGGGAGGAAAATTGAGACATATTTGAACACGTCTCCCGTTCACACGGTTGATCATAGTCTGGGTTCCACATGCATGTTTTAGCTGAAGGAAGAATACCTTAAACCTGGAGAGTTTAGACCCGTGGAATGGGTACCATGCAATATGACTTCAAAGGGTATTCATTTGCTCACCGAACCTCTCCAATCCTATCACTGCTGCATTTATGCCCCTGTACACAAGCTTGATTCTCTTTAAGAGACATAGCAATCGATAGGTTTTAAGATACTTACTAGTCAGGTACATTCTTAGGCGTTTAATATGCGGTGTTGAGTCCATTTCGTTGAGCAAGGAGTAGCTCTTCTCTATTCCATATTTGGCTTTAGGAACTTTATCTGTGCTCATTTCAATCTCTGGTTTTATGCAGCACCCCAACTCACCTTTACCCTTAAGCAAGCATAAGTTGGTTTTCTAAATTTGAGACCCTGTTCTGTTTTGGAATTCAGTTCCTGTGTAGCCAAGTTTACATTCCGTGTATTAGTGATATCTTATGATGTTTCTTTTTCTGTGTGACTTATTTCAGTTAGAATCATCATACCTGAATCCACTCATTATGCTGCTACGGGCCTGATGACATAGATTTCATTGCTGAGTGATACTGCATTGTACGTAAGTACCACAAGTTCTTTATCCATTTTTCACTTTCTGTGATATTGAACTTGTACGGTAAACGAGGTTCTTGTAAACAGTGGCGTCCCAAACTTTGGGGTGGCTGTGTCTTTTTGATTTTAATTTCCCTAAGCTATAGGACCATAAGTGGAAGTGCCCGAGGCTCTGTTGCTTTGTTTTTTAGATGTTTCAGGAAACACCATACACTACTACCGAGTGTCTGTTGGCAATTTACATCCCGCCCATCAGCATAACAAGGCTCCCAGTTCTCCATGGCCTGTCCTGCCTTTCTGGATTTTACCCTTTTTTCAGATGGCCCTTTTGACCAGGGGGAAGTGAGACTTCATTGTAGTGCAGATTTCCTTTGCAAGCTTGCTTGGTTGGCCAAAAAGGGCGTATGCGTTTTTTCCTGAATATATTCAGGAAAAAACGCATACGCCCTTTTTGGCCAAGTGCATCATTGTGGACGTTCTGCCTCTTTTCCTATGCTTTCAATGCAATTCCAGTCTACCTCCTGAAATCGGTTTCCTGCAATTCTGCCCCGCTTTCAAGTCCTCTTGGCAGCCTTACTTCAGTATATTTTTGGACGATAGCTGTCATTTATAACTCTGCAGGTTTGTGAATTACAGTGCCCCTGAGCTCCTTTTTTCCACCTGCTTTCTTGAGACCTGGCCGCAACACCGCAGGATGGTTTCAGGCCCTAATCTGGTTCCGGCACGGCACGCTGAGCCTTTGGTTAATTCCTCTTCCTGGTGGGAAATGAGAGTTAAATTTGCCCGTCCAGACACCTCCAGCTAGTCTCTCATTGGTTCTCGCTATTGCTGTTCATCTTCCGCAGAAATTGCAAACTGGGCCAAACAGGAGGTTAAAGGGACTGACTCTCCAAGTCGGGAGAGTGTTAGTAAAGCGTCTGGAATGTTGCACCCGAGTACCAGGGTACGAAAACTGAGACATATTTG
The DNA here is from genome assembly GCF_951394435.1 of Stenella coeruleoalba. Taxonomy (NCBI): domain Eukaryota; kingdom Metazoa; phylum Chordata; class Mammalia; order Artiodactyla; family Delphinidae; genus Stenella; species Stenella coeruleoalba. The sequence goes on along the minus strand of NW_027645965.1, from coordinate 30,684 downwards.
AACACGTCTCCCGTTCACATGGTTGATGATAGTCTGGGTTCCACATGCATGTTTTAGCTGAAGGAAGAATACCTTAAACCTGGAGAGTTGAGACCGGTGGAATGGGTACCATGCAATATGACTTCAAAGGGTCTTCATTTGCTCACCGAACATCTCCAATCATATCACTGCTGCATTTATGCCCCTGTACACACGCTTGATTCTCGTTTGGAGACATAGCAATCCATAGGTTTTAAGATACTTACTAGTCAGGTACATTCTTAGGCGTTTAATATGGGGTGTTGAGTCCATTTCGTTGAGCAAGGAGTAGCTCTTGTCTATTCCATATTTGGCTTAAGGAACTTTATCTGTGCTCATTTCAATCACTGGTTTTATGCAGCACCTCAACTCACCTTTCCCCTTAAGCAAGCATAAGTTGGTTTTCTAAATTTGAGACCCTGTTCTGTTTTGGAATTCAGTTCCTGTGTAGCCAAGTTTACATTCCATGTATTAGTGATATCTTATGATGTTTCTTTTTCTGTGTGACTTATTTCAGTTAGAATCATCGTACCTGAATCCACTCATTATGCTGCTACGGGACTGATGACATAGATTTCATTGCTGAGTGATACTACATTGTACGTAAGTACCACAAGTTCTTTATCCATTTTTCACTTTCTGTGATATTGAACTTGTACGGTAAACGAGGTTCTTGTAAACAGAGGCGTCCCAAACTTTGGGGTGGCTGTGTCTTTTTGATTTTAATTTCCCTAAGCTATAGGACCATAAGTGGAAGTGCACTAGGCTCTGTTGCTTTGTTTTTTAGATGTTTCAGAAAACACCATACAATTCTCCGGAGTGGCTGTTGGCAATTTACATCCCGCCCATCAGCATAACAAGGCTCCCAGTTCTCCATGGCCTGTCCTGCCTTTCTGGATTTTACACTTTTTTCAGACGGCCCTTTTGACCGGGGGGAAGTGAGACTTCATTGTAGTGCAGATTTCCTTTGCAAGTTTACTTCGTTGGCCAAAAAGGGCGTATGGGTTTTTTCCTGAATATATTCAGGAAAAAACGCATACGCCCTTTTTGGCCAAGTGCATCATTGTGGACGTTCTGCCTCTTTTCCTATGCTTTCAATGCAATTCCAGTCTACCTCCTGAAATCGGTTTCCTGCAATTCTGCCCCGCTTTCAAGTCCTCTTGGCAGCCTTACTTCAGTCTATTTTTGGACGATAGCTGTCATTTATAACTCTGCAGGTTTGTGAATTACAGTGCCCCTGAGCTCCTTTCTTCAACTCGCTTTCTTTTGAGCTGGCCGCAACACCGCAGGATGGCTTCAGGCCCTAATCTGGTTCCGGCACGGCACGCTGAGCCTTTGGTTAATTCCTCTTCCTGGTGGGAAATGAGAGTTAAATTTGCCCGTCCAGACACCTCCAGCTAGTCTCTCATTGGTTCTCGCTATTCCTGTTCATCTTCCGCAGAAATTGCAAACTGGGCCAAACAGGAGGTTAAAGGGACTGACTCTCCAAGTCGGGAGAGTGTTAGTAAAGCATCTGGAATGTTGCACCCGAGTACCAGCGGAGGAAAACTGACACATATTTGAACACGTCTCCCGATCACATGGTTGATCATACTCTAGGTTCCACATGCATGTTTTAGCTGAAGGAAGAATACCTTAAACCTGGGTAGTTGAAACCCGTGGAATGGGTACCATGCAATATGATTTCAAAGGGTCTTCATTTGCTCACCGAACCTCTCCAATCCTATCACTGCTGCGTTTATGCCCCTGTACACATGCTTGATTCTCTTTCGGAGACATAGCAATCCATAGGTTTTAAGATACTTACTAGTCAGGTACATTCTTAGGCGTTTAATATGGGGTGTTGAGTCCATTTCGTTGAGCAAGGAGTAGCTCTTGTCTATTCCATATTTGGCTTAAGGAACTTTATCTGTGCTCATTTCAATCTCTGGTTTTATGCAGCACCCCAACTCACCTTTACCCTTAAGCAAGAATAAGTTGGTTTTCTAAATTTGAGACCCTGTTCTGTTCTGTAATTCAGTTCCTGTGTAGCCAAGTTTACATTCCGTGTATTACTGATATCTTATGATGTTTCTTTTTCTGTGTGACTTACTTCAGTTAGAATCATCATACCTGAATCCACTCATTGTGCTGCTAAGGGCCTGATGACACAGATTTCATTGCTGAGTGATATTGCTTTGTAAGTAAATACCACAACTTCTTTATCCATTTTTCACTTTCTGCGATGTTGAACTTGTACTGTAAACGAGGTTCTTGTAAACAGAGGCGTCCCAAACTTTGGGGTGGCTGTGTCTTTTTGATTTTAATTTCCCTAAGCTATAGGACCATAAGTGGCAGTGCCCTAGGCTCTGTTGCTTTGTTTTTTAGATGTTTCAGGAAACACCATACACTTCTCCCGAGTGGTTGTTGGCAATTTACATCCCGCCCATCAGCATAACAAGGCTCCCAGTTCTCCATGGCCTGTCGTGCCTTTCTGGATTTTACACTTTTTTCAGATGGCCCTTTTGACCGGGGGGAAGTGAGACTTCATTGTAGTGCAGATTTCCTTTGCAAGCTTGCTTGGTTGGCCAAAAAGGGCGTATGCGTTTTTTCCTGAATATATTCAGGAAAAAACGCATACGCCCTTTTTGGCCAAGTGCATCATTGTGGACGTTCTGCCTCTTTTCCTATGCTTTCAATGCAATTCCAGTCTACCTCCTGAAATCGGTTTCCTGCAATTCTGCCCCGCTTTCAAGTCCTCTTGGCAGCCTTACTTCAGTCTATTTTTGGACGATAGCTGTCATTTATAACTCTGCAGGTTTGTGAATTACAGTGCCCCTGAGCTCCTTTCTTCAACTCGCTTTCTTGTGAGCTGGCCGCAACACCGCAGGATGGCTTCAGGCCCTAATCTGGTTCCGGCCCGGCGTGCTGAGCCTTTGGTTAATTTCTCTTCCTGGTGGGAAATGAGAGTTAAATTTGCCCGTCCAGACACCTCCAGCTAGCCTCTCATTGGTTCTCGCTATTCCTGTTCATCTTCCGCAGAAATTGCAAACTGGGCCAAACAGGAGGTTAAAGGGACTGACTCTCCAAGTGGGGAGAGTGTTAGTAAAGTGTCTGGAATGTTGCACCCGAGTACCAGGGGAGGAAAACTGAGACATATTTGAACACATCTCCCGATCACATGGTTGATCATACTCTAGGTTCCACATGCATGTTTTAGCTGAAGGAAGAATACCTAAAACCTGGGTAGTTGAAACCCGTGGAATGGGTACCATGCAATATGACTTCAAAGGGTCTTCATTTGCTCACCGAACCTCTCCAATCCTATCACTGCTGCGTTTATGCCCCTGTACACATGCTTGATTCTCTTTCGGAGACATAGCAATCCATAGGTTTTAAGATACTTACTAGTCAGGTACATTCTTAGGCGTTTAATATGGGGTGTTGAGTCCATTTCGTTGAGCAAGGAGTAGCTCTTGTCTATTCCATATTTGGCTTAAGGAACTTTATCTGTGCTCATTTCAATCTCTGGTTTTATGCAGCACCCCAACTCACCTTTATCCTTAAGCAAGAATAAGTTGGTTTTCTAAATTTGAGACCCTGTTCTGTTCTGGAATGCAGTTCCTGTGTAGCCAAGTTTACATTCCGTGTATTACTGATATCTTATGATGTTTCTTTTTCTGTGTGACTTATTTCAGTTAGAATCATCATACCTGAATCCACTCATTGTGCTGCTAAGGGCCTGATGACACAGATTTCATTGCTGAGTGATATTGCTTTGTAAGTAAGTACCACAACTTCTTTATCCATTTTTCACTTTCTGCGATGTTGAACTTGTACGGTAAACGAGGTTCTTGTAAACAGAGGCGTCCCAAACTTTGGGGTGGCTGTGTCTTTTTGATTTTAATTTCCCTAAGCTATAGGACCATAAGTGGCAGTGCCCTAGGCTCTGTTGCTTTGTTTTTTAGATGTTTCAGGAAACACCATACACTTCTCCCGAGTGTCTGTTGGCAATTTACATCCCGCCCATCAGCATAACAAGGCTCCCAGTTCTCCATGGCCTGTCCTGCCTTTCTGGATTTTACACTTTTTTCAGATGGCCCTTTTGACCGGGGGGAAGTGAGACTTCATTGTAGTGCAGATTTCCTTTGCAAGCTTGCTTGGTTGGCCAAAAAGGGCGTATGCGTTTTTTCCTGAATATATTCAGGAAAAAACGCATACGCCCTTTTTGGCCAAGTGCATCATTGTGGACGTTCTGCCTCTTTTCCTATGCTTTCAATGCAATTCCAGTCTACCTCCTGAAATCGGTTTCCTGCAATTCTGCCCCGCTTTCAAGTCCTCTTGGCAGCCTTACTTCAGTCTATTTTTGGACGATAGCTGTCATTTATAAGTCTGCAGGTTTGTGAATTACAGTGCCCCTGAGCTCCTTTCTTCAACTCGGTTTCTTTTGAGCTGGCCGCAACACCGCAGGATGGCTTCAGGCCCTAATCTGGTTCCGGCACGGCACGCTGAGCCTTTGGTTATTTCCTCTTCCTGGTGGGAAATGAGAGTTAAATTTGCCCGTCCAGACACCTCCAGCTAGTCTCTCATTGGTTCTCGCTATTCCTGTTCATCTTCTGCAGAAATTGCAAACTGGGCCAAACAGGAGGTTAAAGACGCTGACTCTCCAAGTGGGGAGAGTGTTAGTAAAGCGTCTGGAATGTTGCACCCGAGTACCAGGGGAGGAAAACTGAGACATATTTGAACACGTCTCCCGTTCACATGGTTGATCATACTTGGGTTCCACATGCATGTTTTAGCTGAAGGAAGAATACCTTAAACCTGGAGAGTTGAGACCCGTGAAATGGGTACCATGCAATGTGACTTCAAAGGGTCTTCATTTGCTCACCGAACCTCTCCAATCCTATCACTGCTGCGTTTATGCCCCTGTACACATGCTTGATTCTCTTTCGGAGACATAGCAATCCATAGGTTTTAAGATACTTACTAGTCAGGTACATTCTTAGGCGTTTAATATGCGGTGTTGAGTCCATTTCGTTGAGCAAGGAGTAGCTCTTGTCTATTCCATATTTGACTTAAGGAACTTTATCTGTGCTCATTTCAATCTCTGGTTTTATGCAGCACCCCAACTCACCTTTACCCTTAAGCAAGCATAAGTTGGTTTTCTAAATTTGAGACCCTGTTCTGTTCTGTAATTCAGTTCCTGTGTAGCCAAGTTTCCATTCCGTGTATTACTGATATCTTATGATGTTTCTTTTTCTGTGTGACTTACTTCAGTTAGAATCATCATACCTGAATCCACTCATTGTGCTGCTAAGGGCCTGATGACACAGATTTCATTGCTGAGTGATATTGCTTTGTAAGTAAATACCACAACTTCTTTATCCATTTTTCACTTTCTGCGATGTTGAACTTGTACTGTAAACGAGGTTCTTGTAAACAGAGCCGTTCCAAACTTTGGGGTGGCTGTGTCTTTTTGATTTTAATTTCCCTAAGCTATAGGACCATAAGTGGAAGTGCCCTAGTTTCTGTTGCTTTGTTTTTTAGATGTTTCAGGAAACACCATACACTTCTCCCGAGTGGTTGTTGGCAAATTACATCCCGCCCATCAGCATAACAAGGCTCCCAGTTCTCCATGGCCTGTCCTGCCTTTCTGGATTTCACACTTTTTTCAGATGGCCCTTTTGACCGGGGGGAAGTGAGACTTCATTGTAGTGCAGATTTCCTTTGCAAGCTTGCTTGGTTGGCCAAAAAGGGCGTATGCGTTTTTTCCTGAATATATTCAGGAAAAAACGCATACGCCCTTTTTGGCCAAGTGCATCATTGTGGACGTTCTGCCTCTTTTCCTATGCTTTCAATGCAATTCCAGTCTACCTCCTGAAATCGGTTTCCTGCAATTCTGCCCCGCTTTCAAGTCCTCTTGGCAGCCTTACTTCAGTCTATTTTTGGACGATAGCTGTCATTTATAAGTCTGCAGGTTTGTGAATTACAGTGCCCCTGAGCTCCTTTCTTCAACTCGGTTTCTTTTGAGCTGGCCGCAACACCGCAGGATGGCTTCAGGCCCTAATCTGGTTCCGGTACGGCACGCTGAGCCTTTGGTTATTTCCTCTTCCTGGTGGGAAATGAGAGTTAAATTTGCCCGTCCAGACACCTCCAGCTAGCCTCTCATTGGTTCTCGCTATTCCTGTTCATCTTCCGTAGAAATTGCAAACTGGGCCAAACAGGAGGTTAAAGGCGCTGACTCTCCAAGTGGGGAGAGTGTTAGTAAAGCGTCTGGAATGTTGCACCCGAGTACCAGGGGAGGAAAACTGAGACATATTTGAACACGTCTCCCGTTCACATGGTTGATCATACTTGGGTTCCACATGCATGTTTTAGCTGAATGAAGAATACCTTAAGCCTGGAGAGTTAAGAACCGTGTAATGGGTACCATGCAATATGACTTCAAAGGGTCTTCATTTGCTCACCGAACCTGTCCAATCCTATCACTGCTGCGTTTATGCCCCTGTACACATGCTTGATTCTCTTTTGGAGACATAGCAATCCATAGGTTTTAAGATACTTACTAGTCAGGTACATTCTTAGGCATTTAATATGCGGTGTTGAGTCCATTTCGTTGAGCAAGGAGTAGCTCTTGTCTATTCCATATTTGACTTAAGGAACTTTATCTGTGCTCATTTCAATCTCTGGTTTTATGCAGCACCCCAACTCACCTTTACCCTTAAGCAAGCATAAGTTGGTTTTCTAAATTTGAGACCCTGTTCTGTTCTGTAATTCAGTTCCTGTGTAGCCAAGTTTACATTCCGTGTATTACTGATATCTTATGATGTTTCTTTTCTGTGTGACTTATTTCAGTTAGAATCATCATACCTGAATCCACTCATTGTGCTGCTACGGGTGTGATGACACAGATTTCATTGCTGAGTGATATTGCTTTGTAAGTAAATACCACAACTTCTTTATCCATTTTTCACTTTCTGCGATGTTGAACTTGTACTGTAAACGAGGTTCTTGTAAACAGAGCCGTTCGAAACATTGGGGTGGCTGTGTCTTTTTGATTTTAATTTCCCTAAGCTATAGGACCATAAGTGGCAGTGCCCTAGGCTCTGTTGCTTTGTTTTTTAGATGTTTCAGGAAACACCATACACTTCTCCCGAGTGTCTGTTGGCAATTTACATCCCGCCCATCAGCATAACAAGGCTCCCAGTTCTCCATGGCCTGTCCTGCCTTTCTGGATTTTACACTTTTTTCAGATGGCCCTTTTGACCAGGGGGAAGTGAGACTTCATTGTAGTGCAGATTTCCTTTGCAAGCTTGCTTGGTTGGCCAAAAAGGGCGTATGCCTTTTTTCCTGAATATATTCAGGAAAAATCGCATACGCCCTTTTTGGCCAAGTGCATCATTGTGGACGTTCTGCCTCTTTTCCTATGCTTTCAATGCAATTCCAGTCTACCTCCTGAAATCGGTTTCCTGCAATTCTGCCCCGCTTTCAAGTCCTCTTGGCAGCCTTACTTCAGTCTATTTTTGGACGATAGCTGTCATTTATAACTCTGCAGGTTTGTGAATTACAGTGCCCCTGAGCTCCTTTCTTCAACTCGCTTTCTTGTGACCTGGCCGCAACACCGCAGGATGGCTTCAGGACCTAATCTGGTTCCGGCCCGGCATGCTGAGCCTTTGGTTAATTCCTCTTCCTGGTGGGAAATGAGAGTTAAATTTGCCCGTCCAGACACCTCCAGCTAGCCTCTCATTGGTTCTCGCTATTCCTGTTCATCTTCCGCAGAAATTGCAAACTGCGCCAAACAGGAGGTTAAAGGGACAGACTCTCCAAGTCGGGAGAGTGTTAGTAAAGCGTCTGGAATGTTGCACCCGAGTACCAGGGGAGGAAAACTGAGACATATTTGAACACGTCTCCCGTTCACATGGTTGATCATACTCTGGGTTCCACATGCATGTTTTAGCTGAAGGAAGAATACCTTAAACCTGGAGAGTTCAGACCCGTGGAATGGGTACCATGCAATATGACTTCAAAGGGTCTTCATTTGCTCACCGAACCTCTCCAATCCTATCACTGCTACGTTTATTCCCCTGTACACATGCTTGATTCTCTTTTGGAGACATAGCAATCCATAGGTTTTAAGATACTTACTAGTCAGGTACATTCTTAGGGGTTTAATATGGGGTTTTGAGTCCATTTCGTTGAGCAAGGAGTAGCTCTTGTCTATTCCATACTTGGCTTAAGGAACTTTATCTGTGCTCATTTCAATCTCTGGTTTTATGCAGCACCCCAACTCACCTTTCCCCTTAAGCAAGCATAAGTTGGTTTTCTAAATTTGAGACCCTGTTCTGTTCTGTAATTCAGTTCCTGTGTAGCCAAGTTTACATTCCGTGTATTACTGATATCTTATGATGTTTCTTTTCTGTGTGACTTATTTCAGTTAGAATCATCATACCTGAATCCACTCATTGTGCTGCTAAGGGCCTGATGACACAGATTTCATTGCTGAGTGATATTGCTTTGTAAGTAAATACCACAACTTCTTTATCCATTTTTCACTTTCTGCGATGTTGAACTTGTACTGTAAACGAGGTTCTTGTAAACAGAGCCGTTCGAAACATTGGGGTGGCTGTGTCTTTTTGATTTTAATTTCCCTAAGCTATAGGACCATAAGTGGCAGTGCCCTAGGCTCTGTTGCTTTGTTTTTTAGATGTTTCAGGAAACACCATACACTTCTCCCAAGTGTCTGTTGGCAATTTACATCCCGCCCATCAGCATAACAAGGCTCCCAGTTCTCCATGGCCTGTCCTGCCTTTCTGGATTTTACACTTTTTTCAGATGGCCCTTTTGACCGGGGGGAAGTGAGACTTCATTGTAGTGCAGATTTCCTTTGCAAGCTTGCTTGGTTGGCCAAAAAGGGCGTATGCGTTTTCCTGAATATATTCAGGAAAAAACGCATACGCCCTTTTTGGCCAAGTGCATCATTGTGGACGTTCTGCCTCTTTTCCTATGCTTTCAATGCAATTCCAGTCTACCTCCTGAAATCGGTTTCCTGCAATTCTGCCCCGCTTTCAAGTCCTCTTGGCAGCCTTACTTCAGTCTATTTTTGGACGATAGCTGTCATTTATAACTCTGCAGGTTTGTGAATTACAGTGCCCCTGAGCTCCTTTCTTCAACTCGCTTTCTTGTGACCTGGCCGCAACACCGCAGGATGGCTTCAGGCCCTAATCTGGTTCCGGCACGGCACGCTGAGCCTTTGGTTATTTCCTCTTCCTGGTGGGAAATGAGAGTTAAATTTGCCCGTCCAGACACCTCCAGCTAGTCTCTCATTGGTTCTCGCTATTCCTGTTCATCTATTGCAGAAATTGCAAACTGGGCCAAACAGGAGTTTAAAGACGCTGACTCTCCAAGTGGGGAGAGTGTTAGTAAAGCGTCTGGAATGTTGCACCCGAGTACCAGGGGAGGAAAACTGAGACATATTTGAACACGTCTCCCGTTCACATGGTTGATCATACTTGGGTTCCACATGCATGTTTTAGCTGAATGAAGAATACCTTAAGCCTGGAGAGTTAAGAGCCGTGTAATGGGTACCATGCAATATGACTTCAAAGGGTCTTCATTTGCTCACCGAACCTCTCCAATCCTATCACTGCTGCGTTTATGCCCCTGTACACATGCTTGATTCTCTTTTGGAGACATAGCAATCCATAGGTTTTAAGATACTTACTAGTCAGGTACATTCTTAGGCGTTTAATATGCGGTGTTGAGTCCATTTCGTTGAGCAAGGCGTAGCTCTTGTCTATTCCATATTTGACTTAAGGAAGTTTATCTGTGCTCATTTGAATCTCTGGTTTTATGCAGCACCCCAACTCACCTTTACCCTTAAGCAAGCATAAGTTGGTTTTCTAAATTTGAGACCCTGTTCTGTTCTGTAATTCAGTTCCTGTGTAGCCAAGTTTACATTCCGTGTATTACTGATATCTTATGATGTTTCTTTTTCTGTGTGACTTACTTCAGTTAGAATCATCATACCTGAATCCACTCTTTGTGCTAATAAGGGCCTGATGACACAGATTTCATTGCTGAGTGATATTGCTTTGTAAGTAAATACCACAACTTCTTTATCCATTTTTCACTTTCTGCGATGTTGAACTTGTACTGTAAACGAGGTTCTTGTAAACAGAGCCGTTCCAAACTTTGGGGTGGCTGTGTCTTTTTGATTTTAATTTCCCTAAGCTATAGGACCATAAGTGGCAGTGCCCTAGGCTCTGTTGCTTTGTTTTTTAGATGTTTCAGGAAACACCATACACTTCTCCAGAGTGTCTGTTGGCAATTTACATCCCGCCCATCAGCATAACAAGGCTCCCAGTTCTCCATGGCCTGTCCTGCCTTTCTGGATTTTACACTTTTTTCAGATGGCCCTTTTGACCGGGGGGAAGTGAGACTTCATTGTAGTGCAGATTTCCTTTGCAAGCTTGCTTGGTTGGCCAAAAAGGGTGTGTGCGTTTTTTCCTGAATATATTCAGGAAAAAACGCATACGCCCTTTTTGGCCAAGTGCATCATTGTGGACGTTCTGCCTCTTTTCCTATGCTTTCAATGCAATTCCAGTCTACCTCCTGAAATCGGTTTCCTGCAATTCTGCCCCGCTTTCAAGTCCTCTTGGCAGCCTTACTTCAGTCTATTTTTGGACGATAGCTGTCATTTATAACTCTGCAGGTTTGTGAATTACAGTGCCCCTGAGCTCCTTTCTTCAACTCGCTTTCTTTTGAGCTGGCCGCAACACCGCAGGATGGCTTCAGGCCCTAATCTGGTTCCGGCACGGCACGTTGAGCCTCTGGTTATTTCCTCTTCCTGTTGGGAAATGAGAGTTAAATTTGCCCGTCCAGACACCTCCAGCTAGTCTCTCATTGGTTCTCACTATTCCTGTTCATCTTCCGCAGAAATTGCAAACTGGGCCAAACAGGAGGTTAAAGGCGCTGACTCTCCAAGTGGGGAGAGTGTTAGTAAAGCGTCTGGAATGTTGCACCCGAGTACCAGGGGAGGAAAACTGAGACATATTTGAACACGTCTCCCGATCACATGGTTGATCATACTTGGGTTCCACATGCATGTTTTAGCTGAAGGAAGAATACCTTAAACCTGGAGAGTTGAGACCCGTGGAATGGGTACCTTGCAATATGACTTCAAAGGGTCTTCATTTGCTCACTGAACCTCTCCAATCCTATCACTGCTGCGTTTATGCCCCTGTACACATGCTTGATTCTCTTTTGGAGACATAGCAATCCATAGGTTTTAAGATACTTACTAGTCAGGTACATTCTTAGGCGTTTAATATACGGTGTTGAGTCCATTTCGTTGAGCAAGGAGTAGCTCTTGTCTATTCCATATTTGGCTTAAGGAACTTTATCTGTGCTCATTTCAATCTCTGGTTTTATGCAGCACCCCAACTCACCTTTCCCCTTAAGCAAGCATAAGTTGGTTTTCTAAATTTGAGACCCTGTTCTGTTTTGGAATGCAGTTCCTGTGTAGCCATGTTTACATTCCGTGTATTAGTGATATCTTATGATGTTTCTTTTTCTGTGTGACTTATTTCAGTTAGAGTCATCGTACCTGAATCCACTCATTATGCTGCTACGGGCCTGATGACATAGATTTCATTGCTGAGTGATACTGCATTGTACGTAAGTACCACAAGTTCTTTATCCATTTTTCACTTTCTGTGATATTGAACTTGTATGGTAAACGAGTTTCTTGTAAACGGAGGCGTCCCAAACTTTGGGGTGGCTGTGTCTTTTTGATTTTAATTTCCCTAAGCTATAGGACCATAAGTGGCAGTGCCCTAGGCTCTGTTGCTTTGTTTTTTAGATGTTTCAGGAAACACCATACACTTCTCCCGAGTGGTTGTTGTCAACTTACATCCCGCCCATCAGCATAACAAGGCTCCCAGTTCTCCAGGGCCTGTCCTGCCTTTCTGGATTTTACACTTTTTTCAGATGGCCCTTTTGACCGGGGGGAAGTGAGACTTCATTGTAGTGCAGATTTCCTTTGCAAGCTTGCTTGGTTGGCCAAAAAGGGCATATGCGTTTTTTCCTGAATATATTCAGGAAAAAACGCATACGCCCTTTTTGGCCAAGTGCATCATTGTGGACGTTCTGCCTCTTTTCCTATGCTTTCAATGCAATTCCAGTCTACCTCCTGAAATCGGTTTCCTGCAATTCTGCCCCGCTTTCAAGTCCTCTTGGCAGCCTTACTTCAGTCTATTTTTGGACGATAGCTGTCATTTATAAGTCTGCAGGTTTGTGAATTACAGGGCCCCTGAGCTCCTTTCTTCAACTCGCTTTCTTTTGAGCTGGCCGCAACACCGCAGGATGGCTTCAGGCCCTAATCTGGTTCTGGCACGGCACGCTGAGCCTTTGGTTATTTCCTCTTCCTGGTGGAAAATGAGAGTTAAATTTGCCCGTCCAGACACCTCCAGCTAGCCTCTCATTGGTTCTCGCTATTCCTGTTCATCTTCCGCAGAAATTGCAAACTGGGCCAAACAGGAGGTTAAAGGCGCTGACTCTCCAAGTGGGGAGAGTGTTAGTAAAGCGTCTGGAATGTTGCACCCGAGTACCAGGGGAGGAAAACTGAGACATATTTGAACACGTCTCCCGATCACATGGTTGATCATACTCTAGGTTCCACATGCATGTTTTAGCTGAAGGAAGAATACCTTAAACCTGGAGAGTTGAGACCCGTGTAATGCGTACCAAGCAATATGACTTCAAAGGGTCTTCATTTGCTCACCGAACCTCTCCAATCCTATCACTGCTGCGTTTATGCCCCTGTACACATGCTTGATTCTCTTTTGGAGACATAGCAATCCATAGGTTTTCCGATACTTACTAGTCAGGTACATTCTTAGGCGTTTAATATGCGGTGTTGAGTCCATTTCGTTGAGCAAGGAGTAGCTCTTGTCTATTCCATATTTGACTTAAGGAACTTTATCTGTGCTCATTTCAATCTCTGGTTTTATGCAGCACCCCAACTCACCTTTACCCTTAAGCAAGCATAAGTTGGTTTTCTAAATTTGAGACCCTGTTCTGTTCTGTAATTCAGTTCCTGTGTAGCCAAGTTTACATTCCGTGTATTACTGATATCTTATGATGTTTCTTTTCTGTGTGACTTATTTCATTTAGAATCATCATACCTGAATCCACTCATTGTGCTGCTACGGGCCTGATGACACAGATTTCATTGCTGAGTGATATTGCTTTGTAAGTAAATACCACAACTTCTTTATCCATTTTTCACTTTCTGCGATGTTGAACTTGTACTGTAAACGAGGTTCTTGTAAACAGAGGCGTCCCAAACTTTGGGGTGGCTGTGTCTTTTTGATTTTAATTTCCCTAAGCTATAGGACCATAAGTGGAAGTGCCCTAGGCTCTGTTGCTTTGTTTTTTAGATGTTTCAGGAAACACCATACACTTCTCCCGAGTGGTTGTTGGCAATTTACATCCCGCCCATCAGCATAACAAGGCTCCCAGTTCTCCATGGCCTGTCCTGCCTTTCTGGATTTTACACTTTTTTCAGATGGCCCTTTTGCCCGGGGGGAAGTGAGACTTCATTGTAGTGCAGATTTCCTTTGCAAGCTTGCTTGGTTGGCCAAAAAGGGCGTATGCGTTTTTTCCTGAATATATTCAGGAAAAAACGCATATGCCCTTTTTGGCCAAGTGCATCATTGTGGACGTTCTGCCTCTTTTCCTATGCTTTCAATGCAATTCCAGTCTACCTCCTGAAATCGGTTTCCTGCAATTCTGCCCCGCTTTCAAGTCCTCTTGGCAGCCTTACTTCAGTCTATTTTTGGACGATAGCTGTCATTTATAACTCTGCAGGTTTGTGAATTACAGTGCCCCTTAGCTCCTTTCTTCAACTCGCTTTCTTTGAGCTGGCCGCAACACCGCAGGATGGCTTCAGGCCCTAATCTGGTTCCGGCACGGCACGCTGAGCCTTTGGTTAATTCCTCTTCCTGGTGGGAAATGAGAGTTAAATTTGCCCGTCCAGACACCTCCAGCTAGCCTCTCATTGGTTCTCGCTATTCCTGTTCATCTTCCGCAGAAATTGCAAACTGGGCCAAACAGGAGGTTAAAGGCGCTGACTCTCCAAGTGGGGAGAGTGTTAGTAAAGCGTCTGGAATGTTGCACCCGAGTAGCAGGGGAGGAAAACTGAGACATATTTGAACACGTCTCCCGTTCACATGGTTGATCATACTTGGGTTCCACATGCATGTTTTAGCTGAAGGAAGAATACCTTAAACCTGGAGAGTTGAGACCCGTGGAATGGGTACCATGCAATATGACTTCAAAGGGTCTTCATTTGCTCACCGAACCTCTCCAATCCTATCACTGCTGCGTTTATGCCCCTGTACACATGCTTGATTCTCTTTTGGAGACATAGCAATCCATAGGTTTTACGATACTTACTAGCCAGGTACATTCTTAGGCGTTTAATATGGAGTGTTGAGTCCATTTCGTTGAGCAAGGAGTAGCTCTTGTCTATTCCATATTTGGCTTAAGGAACTTTATCTGTGCTCATTTCAATCTCTGGTTTTATGCAGCACCCCAACTCACCTTTACCCTTAAGCAAGCATAAGTTGGTTTTCTAAATTTGAGACCCTGTTCTGTTCTGTAATTCAGTTCCTGTGTAGCCAAGTTTACATTCCGTGTATTACTGATATCTTATGATGTTTCTTTTTCTGTGTGACTTACTTCAGTTAGAATCATCATACCTGAATCCACTCATTGTGCTGCTACGGGTGTGATGACACAGATTTCATTGCTGAGTGATATTGCTTTGTAAGTAAATACCACAACTTCTTTATCCATTTTTCACTTTCTGTGATGTTGAACTTGTACTGTAAACGAGGTTCTTGTAAACAGAGCCGTTCGAAACATTGGGGTGGCTGTGTCTTTTTGATTTTAATTTCCCTAAGCTATAGGACCATAAGTGGCAGTGCCCTAGGCTCTGTTGCTTTGTTTTTTAGATGTTTCAGGAAACACCATACACTTCTCCAGAGTGTCTGTTGGCAATTTACATCCCGCCCATCAGCATAACAAGGCTCCCAGTTCTCCATGGCCTGTCCTGCCTTTCTGGATTTTACACTTTTTTCAGATGGCCCTTTTGACCGGGGGGAAGTGAGACTTCATTGTAGTGCAGATTTCCTTTGCAAGCTTGCTTGGTTGGCCAAAAAGGGTGTGTGCGTTTTTTCCTGAATATATTCAGGAAAAAACGCATACGCCCTTTTTGGCCAAGTGCATCATTGTGGACGTTCTGCCTCTTTTCCTATGCTTTCAATGCAATTCCAGTCTACCTCCTGAAATCGGTTTCCTGCAATTCTGCCCCGCTTTCAAGTCCTCTTGGCAGCCTTACTTCAGTCTATTTTTGGACGATAGCTGTCATTTATAACTCTGCAGGTTTGTGAATTACAGTGCCCCTGAGCTCCTTTCTTCAACTCGCTTTCTTTTGAGCTGGCCGCAACACCGCAGGATGGCTTCAGGCCCTAATCTGGTTCCGGCACGGCACGTTGAGCCTCTGGTTATTTCCTCTTCCTGTTGGGAAATGAGAGTTAAATTTGCCCGTCCAGACACCTCCAGCTAGTCTCTCATTGGTTCTCACTATTCCTGTTCATCTTCCGCAGAAATTGCAAACTGGGCAAACAGGAGGTTAAAGGCGCTGACTCTCCAAGTGGGGAGAGTGTTAGTAAAGCGTCTGGAATGTTGCACCCGAGTACCAGGGGAGGAAAACTGAGACATATTTGAACACGTCTCCCGATCACATGGTTGATCATACTTGGGTTCCACATGCATGTTTTAGCTGAAGGAAGAATACCTTAAACCTGGAGAGTTGAGACCCGTGGAATGGGTACCTTGCAATATGACTTCAAAGGGTCTTCATTTGCTCACTGAACCTCTCCAATCCTATCACTGCTGCGTTTATGCCCCTGTACACATGCTTGATTCTCTTTTGGAGACATAGCAATCCATAGGTTTTAAGATACTTACTAGTCAGGTACATTCTTAGGCGTTTAATATACGGTGTTGAGTCCATTTCGTTGAGCAAGGAGTAGCTCTTGTCTATTCCATATTTGGCTTAAGGAACTTTATCTGTGCTCATTTCAATCTCTGGTTTTATGCAGCACCCCAACTCACCTTTCCCCTTAAGCAAGCATAAGTTGGTTTTCTAAATTTGAGACCCTGTTCTGTTTTGGAATGCAGTTCCTGTGTAGCCATGTTTACATTCCGTGTATTAGTGATATCTTATGATGTTTCTTTTTCTGTGTGACTTATTTCAGTTAGAGTCATCGTACCTGAATCCACTCATTATGCTGCTACGGGCCTGATGACATAGATTTCATTGCTGAGTGATACTGCATTGTACGTAAGTACCACAAGTTCTTTATCCATTTTTCACTTTCTGTGATATTGAACTTGTATGGTAAACGAGTTTCTTGTAAACGGAGGCGTCCCAAACTTTGGGGTGGCTGTGTCTTTTTGATTTTAATTTCCCTAAGCTATAGGACCATAAGTGGCAGTGCCCTAGGCTCTGTTGCTTTGTTTTTTAGATGTTTCAGGAAACACCATACACTTCTCCCGAGTGGTTGTTGTCAACTTACATCCCGCCCATCAGCATAACAAGGCTCCCAGTTCTCCAGGGCCTGTCCTGCCTTTCTGGATTTTACACTTTTTTCAGATGGCCCTTTTGACCGGGGGGAAGTGAGACTTCATTGTAGTGCAGATTTCCTTTGCAAGCTTGCTTGGTTGGCCAAAAAGGGCATATGCGTTTTTTCCTGAATATATTCAGGAAAAAACGCATACGCCCTTTTTGGCCAAGTGCATCATTGTGGACGTTCTGCCTCTTTTCCTATGCTTTCAATGCAATTCCAGTCTACCTCCTGAAATCGGTTTCCTGCAATTCTGCCCCGCTTTCAAGTCCTCTTGGCAGCCTTACTTCAGTCTATTTTTGGACGATAGCTGTCATTTATAACTCTGCAGGTTTGTGAATTACAGTGCCCCTGAGCTCCTTTCTTCAACTCGCTTTCTTTTGAGCTGGCCGCAACACCGCAGGATGGCTTCAGGCCCTAATCTGGTTCTGGCACGGCACGCTGAGCCTTTGGTTATTTCCTCTTCCTGGTGGAAAATGAGAGTTAAATTTGCCCGTCCAGACACCTCCAGCTAGCCTCTCATTGGTTCTCGCTATTCCTGTTCATCTTCCGCAGAAATTGCAAACTGGGCCAAACAGGAGGTTAAAGGCGCTGACTCTCCAAGTGGGGAGAGTGTTAGTAAAGCGTCTGGAATGTTGCACCCGAGTACCAGGGGAGGAAAACTGAGACATATTTGAACACGTCTCCCGATCACATGGTTGATCATACTCTAGGTTCCACATGCATGTTTTAGCTGAAGGAAGAATACCTTAAACCTGGAGAGTTGAGACCCGTGTAATGCGTACCAAGCAATATGACTTCAAAGGGTCTTCATTTGCTCACCGAACCTCTCCAATCCTATCACTGCTGCGTTTATGCCCCTGTACACATGCTTGATTCTCTTTTGGAGACATAGCAATCCATAGGTTTTCCGATACTTACTAGTCAGGTACATTCTTAGGCGTTTAATATGCGGTGTTGAGTCCATTTCGTTGAGCAAGGAGTAGCTCTTGTCTATTCCATATTTGACTTAAGGAACTTTATCTGTGCTCATTTCAATCTCTGGTTTTATGCAGCACCCCAACTCACCTTTACCCTTAAGCAAGCATAAGTTGGTTTTCTAAATTTGAGACCCTGTTCTGTTCTGTAATTCAGTTCCTGTGTAGCCAAGTTTACATTCCGTGTATTACTGATATCTTATGATGTTTCTTTTCTGTGTGACTTATTTCATTTAGAATCATCATACCTGAATCCACTCATTGTGCTGCTACGGGCCTGATGACACAGATTTCATTGCTGAGTGATATTGCTTTGTAAGTAAATACCACAACTTCTTTATCCATTTTTCACTTTCTGCGATGTTGAACTTGTACTGTAAACGAGGTTCTTGTAAACAGAGGCGTCCCAAACTTTGGGGTGGCTGTGTCTTTTTGATTTTAATTTCCCTAAGCTATAGGACCATAAGTGGAAGTGCCCTAGGCTCTGTTGCTTTGTTTTTTAGATGTTTCAGGAAACACCATACACTTCTCCCGAGTGGTTGTTGGCAATTTACATCCCGCCCATCAGCATAACAAGGCTCCCAGTTCTCCATGGCCTGTCCTGCCTTTCTGGATTTTACACTTTTTTCAGATGGCCCTTTTGCCCGGGGGGAAGTGAGACTTCATTGTAGTGCAGATTTCCTTTGCAAGCTTGCTTGGTTGGCCAAAAAGGGCGTATGCGTTTTTTCCTGAATATATTCAGGAAAAAACGCATATGCCCTTTTTGGCCAAGTGCATCATTGTGGACGTTCTGCCTCTTTTCCTATGCTTTCAATGCAATTCCAGTCTACCTCCTGAAATCGGTTTCCTGCAATTCTGCCCCGCTTTCAAGTCCTCTTGGCAGCCTTACTTCAGTCTATTTTTGGACGATAGCTGTCATTTATAACTCTGCAGGTTTGTGAATTACAGTGCCCCTTAGCTCCTTTCTTCAACTCGCTTTCTTTGAGCTGGCCGCAACACCGCAGGATGGCTTCAGGCCCTAATCTGGTTCCGGCACGGCACGCTGAGCCTTTGGTTAATTCCTCTTCCTGGTGGGAAATGAGAGTTAAATTTGCCCGTCCAGACACCTCCAGCTAGCCTCTCATTGGTTCTCGCTATTCCTGTTCATCTTCCGCAGAAATTGCAAACTGGGCCAAACA
Organism: Stenella coeruleoalba; assembly: GCF_951394435.1. Taxonomy (NCBI): domain Eukaryota; kingdom Metazoa; phylum Chordata; class Mammalia; order Artiodactyla; family Delphinidae; genus Stenella; species Stenella coeruleoalba. The sequence goes on along the minus strand of NW_027645965.1, from coordinate 11,838 downwards.
GGAGGTTAAAGGCGCTGACTCTCCAAGTGGGGAGAGTGTTAGTAAAGCGTCTGGAATGTTGCACCCGAGTAGCAGGGGAGGAAAACTGAGACATATTTGAACACGTCTCCCGTTCACATGGTTGATCATACTTGGGTTCCACATGCATGTTTTAGCTGAAGGAAGAATACCTTAAACCTGGAGAGTTGAGACCCGTGGAATGGGTACCATGCAATATGACTTCAAAGGGTCTTCATTTGCTCACCGAACCTCTCCAATCCTATCACTGCTGCGTTTATGCCCCTGTACACATGCTTGATTCTCTTTTGGAGACATAGCAATCCATAGGTTTTACGATACTTACTAGCCAGGTACATTCTTAGGCGTTTAATATGGAGTGTTGAGTCCATTTCGTTGAGCAAGGAGTAGCTCTTGTCTATTCCATATTTGGCTTAAGGAACTTTATCTGTGCTCATTTCAATCTCTGGTTTTATGCAGCACCCCAACTCACCTTTACCCTTAAGCAAGCATAAGTTGGTTTTCTAAATTTGAGACCCTGTTCTGTTCTGTAATTCAGTTCCTGTGTAGCCAAGTTTACATTCCGTGTATTACTGATATCTTATGATGTTTCTTTTTCTGTGTGACTTACTTCAGTTAGAATCATCATACCTGAATCCACTCATTGTGCTGCTACGGGTGTGATGACACAGATTTCATTGCTGAGTGATATTGCTTTGTAAGTAAATACCACAACTTCTTTATCCATTTTTCACTTTCTGCGATGTTGAACTTGTACTGTTAACGAGGTTCTTGTAAACAGAGCCGTTCCAAACTTTGGGGTGGCTGTGTCTTTTTGATTTTAATTTCCCTAAGCTATAGGACCATAAGTGGAAGTGCCCTAGGCTCTGTTGCTTTGTTTTTTAGATGTTTCAGGAAACACCATACACTTCTCCCAATTGTCTGTTGGCAATTTACATCCCGCCCATCAGCATAACAAGGCTCCCAGTTCTCAATGGCCTGTTGCCTTTCTGGATTTTACACTTTTTTCAGATGGCCCTTTTGGCCGGGGGGAAGTGAGACTTCATTGTAGTGCAGATTTCCTTTGCAGGCTTGCTTGGTTGGCCAAAAAGGGCGTATGCGTTTTTTCCTGAATATATTCAGGAAAAAACGCATACGCCCTTTTTGGCCAAGTGCATCATTGTGGACGTTCTGCCTCTTTTCCTATGCTTTCAATGCAATTCCAGTCTACCTCCTGAAATCGGTTTCCTGCAATTCTGCCCCGCTTTCAAGTCCTCTTGGCAGCCTTACTTCAGTCTATTTTTGGACGATAGCTGTCATTTATAACTCTGCAGGTTTGTGAATTACAGTGCCCCTGAGCTCCTTTCTTCAACTCGCTTTCTTGTGACCTGGCCGCAACACCGCAGGATGGCTTCAGGCCCTAATCTGGTTCCGGCCCGGCATGCTGAGCCTTTGGTTAATTCCTCTTCCTGGTGGGAAATGAGAGTTAAATTTGCCCGTCCAGACACCTCCAGCTAGCCTCTCATTGGTTCTCGCTATTCCTGTTCATCTTCCGCAGAAATTGCAAACTGGGCCAAACAGGAGGTTAAAGGCGCTGACTCTCCAAGTGGGGAGAGTGTTAGTAAAGCATCTAAAATGTTGCACCCGAGTACCAGGGGAGAAAAATGAGACATATTTGAACACGTCTCCCGTTCACATGGTTGATCATACTTGGGTTCCACATGCATGTTTTAGCTGAAGGAAGAATACCTTAAACCTGGAGAGTTGAGACCCGTGTAATGGGTACCATGCAATATGACTTCAAAGGGTCTTCATTTGCTCACCGAACCTCTCCAATCCTATCACTGCTGCGTTTATGCCCCTGTACACATGCTTGATTCTCTTTTGGAGACATAGCAATCCATAGGTTTTCCGATACTTACTAGTCAGGTACATTCTTAGGCGTTTAATATGGGGTGTTGAGTCCATTTCGCTGAGCAAGGAGTAGCTCTTGTCTATTCCATATTTGGCTTAAGGAACTTTATCTGTGCTCATTTCAATCTCTGGTTTTATGCAGCACCCCAACTCACCTTTACCCTTAAGCAAGCATAAGTTGGTTTTCTAAATTTGAGACACTGTTCTGTTTTGGAATTCAGTTCCTGTGTAGCCAAGTTTACATTCCGTGTATTAGTGATATCTTATGATGTTTCTTTTTCTGTGTGACTTATTTCAGTTAGAATCATCGTACCTGAATCCACTCATTGTGCTGCTAAGGGCCTGATGACACAGATTTCATTGCTGAGTGATATTGCTTTGTAAGTAAATACCACAACTTCTTAATCCATTTTTCACTTTCTGCGATGTTGTACTTGTACTGTAAACGAGGTTCTTGTAAACAGAGCCGTTCCAAACTTTGGGGTGGCTGTGTCTTTTTGATTTTAATTTCCCTAAGCTATAGGACCATAAGTGGAAGTGCCCTAGGTTCTGTTGCTTTGTTTTTTACATGTTTCAGGAAACACCATACACTTCTCCCGAGTGGTTGTTGGCAATTTACATCCCGCTCATCAGCATAACAAGGCTCCCAGTTCTCCATGGCCTGTCCTGCCTTTCTGGATTTTACACTTTTTTCAGATGGCCCTTTTGACCGGGGGGAAGTGAGACTTCATTGTAGTGCAGATTTCCTTTGCAAGCTTGCTTGGTTGGCCAAAAAGGGCGTATGCGTTTTTTCCTGAATATATTCAGGAAAAAACGCATACGCCCTTTTTGGCCAAGTGCATCATTGTGGACGTTCTGCCTCTTTTCCTATGGTTTCAATGCAATTCCAGTCTACCTCCTGAAATCGGTTTCCTGCAATTCTGCCCTGCTTTCAAGTCATCTTGGCAGCCTTACTTCAGTCTATTTTTGGACGATAGCTGTCATTTATAACTCTGCAGGTTTGTGAATTACAGTGCCCCTGAGCTCCTTTCTTCAACTCGCTTTCTTGTGACCTGGCCGCAACACCGCAGGATGGCTTCAGGCCCTAATCTGGTTCCGGCCCGGCATGCTGAGCCTTTGGTTATTTCCTCTTCCTGGTGGGAAATGAGAGTTAAATTTGCCCGTCCAGACACCTCCAGCTAGCCTCTCATTGGTTCTCGCTATTCCTGTTCATCTTCCGCAGAAATTGCAAACTGGGCCAAACAGGAGGTTAAAGGGACTGACTCTCCAAGTGGGGAGAGTGTTAGTAAAGCGTCTGGAATGTTGCACCCGAGTACCAGGGGAGGGAAACTGAGACATATTTGAACACGCCTCCCGATCACATGGTTGATCTTACTCTAGGTTCCACATGCATGTTTTAGCTGAAGGAAGAATACCTAAAACCTGGGTAGTTGAAACCCGTGGAATGGGTACCATGCAATATGACTTCAAAGGGTCTTCATTTGCTCACCGAACCTCTCCAATGCTATCACTGCTGTGTTTATGCCCCTGTACACATGCTTGATTCTCTTTCAGAGACATAGCAATCTATAGGTTTTAAGATACTTACTAGCCAGGTACATTCTTAGGCGTTTAATATGGAGTGTTGAGTCCATTTCGTTGAGCAAGGAGTAGCTCTTGTCTATTCCATATTTGGCTTAAGGAACTTTATCTGTGCTCATTTCAATCTCTGGTTTTATGCAGCACCCCAACTCACCTTTCCCCTTAAGCAAGCATAAGTTGGTTTTCTAAATTTGAGACCATGTTCTGTTCTGTAATTCAGTTCCTGTGTAACCAAGTTTACATTCCGTGTATTAGTGATATCTTATGATGTTTCTTTTTCTGTGTGACTTATTTCAGTTAGAATCATCGTACCTGAATCCACTCATTATGCTGCTACGGGCCTGATGACATAGATTTCATTGCTGAGTGATACTGCATTGTAAGTAAGTACCACAATTTCTTTATCCATTTTTCACTTTCTGTGATATTGAACTTGTACGGTACACGAGGTTCTTGTAAACGGAGGCGTCCCAAACTTTGGGGTGGCTGTGTCTTTTTGATTTTAATTTCCCTAAGCTATAGGACCATAAGTGGAAGTGCCTTAAGTTCTGTTGCTTTGTTTTTTAGATGTTTCAGGAAACACCATACACGTCTCCGGAGTGGTTGTTGGCAATTTACATCCCGCCCATCAGCATAACAAGGCTCCCAGTTCTCCATGGCCTGTCCTGCCTTTCTGGATTTTACACTTTTTTCAGATGGCCCTTTTGACCGGGGGGAAGTGAGACTTCATTGTAGTGCAGATTTCCTTTGCAAGCTTGCTTGGTTGGCCAAAAAGGGCGTATGCGTTTTTTCCTGAATATATTCAGGAAAAAACGCATACGCCCTTTTTGGCCAAGTGCATCATTGTGGACGTTCTGCCTCTTTTCCTACGCTTTCAATGTAATTCTAGTCTACCTCCTGAAATCGGTTTCCTGCAATTCTGCCCCGCTTTCAAGTCCTCTTGGCAGCCTTACTTCAGTCTATTTTTGGACGATAGCTGTCATTTATAACTCTGCAGGTTTGTGAATTACAGTGCCCCTGAGCTCCTTTCTTCAACTCGCTTTCTTGTGACCTGGCCGCAACACCGGAGGATGGCTTCAGGCCCAAATCTCGTTCGGGCACGGCACGCTGAGAGTTTGGTTAATTCCTCTTCCTGGTGGGAAATGAGAGTTAAATTTGCCCGCCCAGACACCTCCAGCTAGTCTCTCATTGGTTCTCGCTATTCCTGTTCATCTTCCGCAGAAATTGCAAACTGGGCCAAACAGGAGGTTAAAGGGACTGACTCTCCAAGTCGGGAGAGTGTTAGTAAAGCGTCTGGAATGTGAACCCGAGTACCAGGGTACGAAAACTGAGACATATTTGAACACATCTCCCGATCACATGGTTGATCATACTCTGGGTTCCACATGCATGTTTTAGCTGAAGGAAGAATACCTAAAACCTGGGTAGTTGAAACCCGTGGAATGGGTACCATGCAATATGACTTCAAAGGGTCTTCATTTGTTCACCGAACCTCTCCAATCCTATCAATGCTGCGTTTATGCCCCTGTACACATGCTTCATTCTCGTTTGGAGACATAGCAATCCATAGGTTTTACGATACTTACTAGTCAGTTACATTCTTAGGCGTTTAATATGCGGTGTTGAGTCCATTTCGTTGAGCAAGGAGTAGCTCTTGTCTATTCCATATTTGGCTTAAGGAACTTTATCTGTGCTCATTTCAATCTCTGGTTTTATGCAGCACCCCAACTCACCTTTCCCCTTAAGCAAGCATAAGTTGGTTTTCTAAATTTGAGACCCTGTTCTGTTCTGTAATTCAGTTCCTGTGTAGCCAAGTTTACATTCCGTGTATTACTGATATCTTATGATGTTTCTTTTTCTGTGTGACTTATTTCAGTTAGAATCATCATACCTGAATCCACTCATTGTGCTGCTAAGGGCCTGATGACACAGATTTCATTGCTGAGTGATATTGATTTGTAAGTAAATACCACAACTTCTTTATCCATTTTTCACTTTCTGCGATGTTGAACTTGTACTGTTAACGAGGTTCTTGTAAACAGAGCCGTTCCAAACTTTGGGGTGGCTGTGTCTTTTTGATTTTAATTTCCCTAAGCTATAGGACCATAAGTGGAAGTGCCCTAGGCTCTGTTGCTTTGTTTTTTAGATGTTTCAGGAAACACCATACACTTCTCAGGAGTGGTTGTTGGCAATTTACATCCCGCCCATCAGCATAACAAGCCTCCCAGTTCTCCATGGCCTGGCCTGCCTTTCTGGATTTTACACTTTTTTCAGATGGCCCTTTTGACCGGGGGGAAGTGAGACTTCATTGTAGTGCAGATTTCCTTTGCAAGCTTGCTTGGTTGGCCAAAAAGGGCGTATGCGTTTTTTCCTGAATATATTCAGGAAAAAACGCATACGCCCTTTTTGGCCAAGTGCATCATTGTGGACGTTCTGCCTCTTTTCCTATGCTTTCAATGCAATTCCAGTCTACCTCCTGAAATCGGTTTCCTGCAATTCTGCCCCGGTTTCAAGTCCTCTTGGCAGCCTTACTTCAGTCTATTTTTGGACGATAGCTGTCATTTATAACTCTGCAGGTTTGTGAATTACAGTGCCCCTGAGCTCCTTTCTTCAACTCGCTTTCTTGTGACCTGGCCGCAACACCGCAGGATGGCTTCAGGCCCTAATCTGGTTCCGGCCCGGCATGCTGAGCCTTTGGTTAATTCCTCTTCCTGGTGGGAAATGAGAGTTAAATTTGCCCGTCCAGACACCTCCAGCTAGCCTCTCATTGGTTCTCGCTATTCCTGTTCATCTTCCGCAGAAATTGCAAACTGGGCCAAACAGGAGGTTAAAGGCGCTGACTCTCCAAGTGGGGAGAGTGTTAGTAAAGCGTCTGGAATGTTGCACCCGAGTACCAGGGGAGAAAAATGAGACATATTTGAACACGTCTCCCGTTCACATGGTTGATCATACTTGGGTTCCACATGCATGTTTTAGCTGAAGGAAGAATACCTTAAACCTGGAGAGTTGAGACCCGTGTAATGGGTACCATGCAATATGACTTCAAAGGGTCTTCATTTGCTCACCGAACCTCTCCAATCCTATCACTGCTGCATTTATGCCCCTGTACACATGCTTGATTCTCTTTTGGAGACATAGCAATCCATAGGTTTTCCGATACTTACTAGTCAGGTACATTCTTAGGCGTTTAATATGGGGTGTTGAGTCCATTTCGCTGAGCAAGGAGTAGCTCTTGTCTATTCCATATTTGGCTTAAGGAACTTTATCTGTGCTCATTTCAATCTCTGGTTTTATGCAGCACCCCAACTCACCTTTACCCTTAAGCAAGCATAAGTTGGTTTTCTAAATTTGAGACACTGTTCTGTTTTGGAATTCAGTTCCTGTGTAGCCAAGTTTACATTCCGTGTATTAGTGATATCTTATGATGTTTCTTTTTCTGTGTGACTTATTTCAGTTAGAATCATCGTACCTGAATCCACGCATTGTGCTGCTAAGGGCCTGATGACACAGATTTCATTGCTGAGTGATATTGCTTTGTAAGTAAATACCACAACTTCTTTATCCATTTTTCACTTTCTGCGATGTTGTACTTGTACTGTAAACGAGGTTCTTGTAAACAGAGCCGTTCCAAACTTTGGGGTGGCTGTGTCTTTTTGATTTTAATTTCCCTAAGCTATAGGACCATAAGTGGAAGTGCCCTAGGTTCTGTTGCTTTGTTTTTTACATGTTTCAGGAAACACCATACACTTCTCCCGAGTGGTTGTTGGCAGTTTACATCCCGCTCATCAGCATAACAAGGCTCCCAGTTCTCCATGGCCTGTCCTGCCTTTCTGGATTTTACACTTTTTTCAGATGGCCCTTTTGACCGGGGGGAAGTGAGACTTCATTGTAGTGCAGATTTCCTTTGCAAGCTTGCTTGGTTGGCCAAAAAGGGCGTATGCGTTTTTTCCTGAATATATTCAGGAAAAACCGCATACGCCCTTTTTGGCCAAGTGCATCATTGTGGACGTTCTGCCTCTTTTCCTATGGTTTCAATGCAATTCCAGTCTACCTCCTGAAATCGGTTTCCTGCAATTCTGCCCTGCTTTCAAGTCATCTTGGCAGCCTTACTTCAGTCTATTTTTGGACGATAGCTGTCATTTATAACTCTGCAGGTTTGTGAATTACAGTGCCCCTGACCTCCTTTCTTCAACTCGCTTTCTTGTGACCTGGCCGCAACACCGCAGGATGGCTTCAGGCCCTAATCTGGTTCCGGCCCGGCATGCTGAGCCTTTGGTTATTTCCTCTTCCTGGTGGGAAATGAGAGTTAAATTTGCCCGTCCAGACACCTCCAGCTAGCCTCTCATTGGTTCTCGCTATTCCTGTTCATTTTCCGCAGAAATTGCAAACTGGGCCAAACAGGAGGTTAAAGGGACTGACTCTCCAAGTGGGGAGAGTGTTAGTAAAGCGTCTGGAATGTTGCACCCGAGTACCAGGGGAGGAAAACTGAGACATATTTGAACACGCCTCCCGATCACATGGTTGATCTTACTCTAGGTTCCACATGCATGTTTTAGCTGAAGGAAGAATACCTAAAACCTGGGTAGTTGAAACCCGTGGAATGGGTACCATGCAATATGACTTCAAAGGGTCTTCATTTGCTCACCGAACCTCTCCAATCCTATCACTGCTGCGTTTATGCCCCTGTACACATGCTTGATTCTCTTTCAGAGACATAGCAATCCATAGGTTTTAAGATACTTACAAGTCAGGTACATTCTTAGGCGTTTAATATGCGGTGTTGAGTCCATTTCGTTGAGCAAGGAGTAGCTCTTGTCTATTCCATATTTGGCTTAAGGAACTTTATCTGTGCTCATTTCAATCTCTGGTTTTATGCAGCACCCCAACTCACCTTTACCCTTAAGCAAGCATAAGTTGTTTTTCTAAATTTGAGACCCTGTTCTGTTCTGTAATTCAGTTCCTGTGTAGCCAAGTTTACATTCCGTGTATTACTGATATCTTATGATGTTTCTTTTTCTGTGTGACTTATTTCAGTTAGAATCATCATACCTGAATCCACTCATTGTGCTGCTAAGGGCCTGATGACACAGATTTCATTGCTGAGTGATATTGCTTTGTAAGTAAATACCACAACTTCTTTATCCATTTTTAACTTTCTGCGATGTTGAACTTGTACTGTAAACGAGGTTCTTGTAAACAGAGCCGTTCCAAACTTTGGGGTGGCTGTGTCATTTTGATTTTAATTTCCCTAAGCTATAGGACCATACGTGGAAGTGCCCTAGGCTCTGTTGCTTTGTTTTTTAGATGTTTCAGGAAACATCATACACTTCTCCCAAGTGTCTGTTGGCAATTTACATCCCGCCCATCAGCATAACAAGGCTCCCAGTTCTCAATGGCCTGTTGCCTTTCTGGATTTTACACTTTTTTCAGATGGCCCTTTTGGCCGGGGGGAAGTGAGACTTCATTGTAGTGCAGATTTCCTTTGCAAGCTTGCTTGGTTGGCCCAAAAGGGCGTATGCGTTTTTTCCTGAATATATTCAGGAAAAAACGCATACGCCCTTTTTGGCCAAGTGCATCATTGTGGACGTTCTGCCTCTTTTCCTATGCTTTCAATGCAATTCCAGTCTACCTCCTGAAATCGGTTTCCTGCAATTCTGCCCCGCTTTCAAGTCCTCTTGGCAGCCTTACTTCAGTCTATTTTTGGACGATAGCTGTCATTTATAACTCTGCAGGTTTGTGAATTACAGTGCCCCTGAGCTCCTTTCTTCAACTCGCTTTCTTGTGAGCTGGCCGCAACACCGCAGGATGGCTTCAGGCCCTAATCTGGTTCCGGCACGGCACGCTGAGCCTTTGGTTAATTCCTCTTCCTGGTGGGAAATGAGAGTTAAATTTGCCCGTCCAGACACCTCCAGCTAGTCTCTCATTGGTTCTCGCTATTCCTGTTCATCTTCCGCAGAAATTGCAAACTGGGCCAAACAGGAGGTTAAAGGGACTGACTCTCCAAGTCGGGAGAGTGTTAGTAAAGCGTCTGGAATGTTGCACCCGAGTACCAGGGTACAAAAACTGAGACATATTTGAACACGTCCCCGATCACATGGTTGATCATACTCTGGGTTCCACATGCATGTTTTAGCTGAAGGAAGAATACCTAAAACCTGGGTAGTTGAAACCCGTGGAATGCGTACCATGCAATATGACTTCAAAGGGTCTTCATTTGCTCACCGAACCTCTCCAATCCTATCACTGCTGCGTTTATGCCCCTGTACACATGCTTGATTCTCTTTCGGAGACATAGCAATCCATAGGTTTTAAGATACTTACTAGTCAGGTACATTCTTAGGCGTTTAATATGCGGTGTTGAGTCCATTTCGTTGAGCAAGGAGTAGCTCTTGTCTATTCCATATTTGGCTTAAGGAACTTTATCTGTGCTCATTTCAATCTCTGGTTTTATGCAGCACCCCAACTCACCTTTCGCCTTAAGCAAGCATAAGTTGGTTTTCTAAATTTGAGACCCTGTTCTGTTCTGTAATTCAGTTCCTGTGTAGCCAAGTTTACATTCCGTGTATTACTGATACCTTATGATATTTCTTTTTCTGTGTGACTTATTTCAGTTAGAATCATCATACCTGAATCCACTCATTGTGCTGCTAAGGGCCTGATGACACAGATTTCATTGCTGAGTGATATTGCTTTGTAAGTAAATACCACAACTTCTTTATCCATTTTTCACTTTCTGCGATGTTTAACTTGTACTGTAAACGAGGTTCTTGTAAACAGAGCCGTTCGAAACTTTGGGGTGGCTGTGTCTTTTTGATTTTAAATTCCCTAAGCTGTAGGACCATAAGTGGAAGTGCCCTAGGCTCTGTTTCTTTGTTTTTTAGATGTTTCAGGAAACACCATACACTTCTCCCGAGTGGTTGTTGGCAAATTACATCCTGCCCATCAGCATAACAAGGCTCCCAGTTCTCCATGGCCTGTCCTGCCTTTCTGGATTTTACACTTTTTACAGATGGCCCTTTTGACCGGGGGGAAGTGAGACTTCATTGTAGTGCAGATTTCCTTTGCAAGCTTGCTTGGTTGGCCAAAAAGGGCGTATGCGTTTTTTCCTGAATATATTCAGGAAAAAACGCATACGCCCTTTTTGGCCAAGTGCATCATTGTGGACGTTCTGCCTCTTTTCCTATGCTTTCAATGCAATTCCAGTCTACCTCCTGAAATCGGTTTCCTGCAATGCTGCCCCGCTTTCAAGTCTTCTTGGCAGCCTTACTTCAGTATATTTTTGGACGATAGCTGTCATTTATAACTCTGCAGGTTTGTGAATTACAGTGCCCCTGAGCTCCTTTCTTCAACTCGGTTTCTTGTGAGCTGGCTGCAACACCGCTGGATGGCTTCAGGCCCTAATCTTGTTCCGGCACGGCATGCTGAGCCTTTGGTTATTTCCTCTTTCTGGTGGGAAATGAGAGTTAAATTTGCCCGTCCAGACACCTCCAGCTAGCCTCTCATTGGTTCTCCCTATTCCTGTTCATCTTCCGCAGAAATTGCAAACGGGGCCAAACAGGAGGTTAAAGGTGCTGACTCTCCAAGTGGGGAGAGTGTTAGTAAAGCGTCTGGAATGTTGCACCCGAGTACCAGGGGAGGAAAACTGAGACATATTTGAACACGTCTCCCGTTCACATGGTTGATCATACTCTGGGTTCCACATGCATGTTTTAGCTGAAGGAAGAATACCTTAAACCTGGAGAGTTGAGACCCGTGTAATGGGTACCATGCAATATGACTTCAAAGGGTCTTCATTTGCTCACGAACCTCTCCAGTCCTATCACTGCTGCGTTTATGCCCCTGTACACATGCTTGATTCTCTTTCGGAGACATAGCAATCCATAGGTTTTAAGATACTTACTAGACAGGTACATTCTTAGGCGTTTAATATGCGGTGTTGAGTCCATTTCGTTGAGCAAGGAGTAGCTCTTGTCTATTCCATATTTGGCTTAAGGAACTTTATCTGTGCTCATTTCAATCTCTGGTTTTATGCATCACCCCAACTCACCTTTACCCTTACGCAAGAATAAGTTGGTTTTCTAATTTTGAGACCCTGTTCTGTTCTGTAATTCATTTCCTGTGTAGCCAAGTTTACATTCTGTGTATTACAGATATCTTATGATGTTTCTTTTTCTGTGTGACTTATTTCAGTTAGAATCATCATACCTGAATCCACTCATTGTGCTGCTAAGGGCCTGATGACACAGATTTCATTGCTGAGTGATATTGCTTTGTAAGTAAATACCACAACTTCTTTATCCATTTTTCACTTTCTGCGATGCTGAACTTGTACTGTAAACGAGGTTC